>NC_079527.1:8783926-9026776 GCF_003711565.1 Takifugu flavidus | reverse complement strand
CATTCTTTGCATTTCTGCTGAAAAATCGCCCGGCTCCCGATGCTTTATGCTTGCGCATATAAGAGGAGCTATGCTACCAGCAGCTAGCATCTTTGTGGCGAGGAAATGGCCCTTTCAGAAGCTTCAAGGTTGAGTGGTCAGTCATTAATTTATATTACACTGACTTACATGTTTTGCATTAATACTAAAGTCATTACCCCCCCACCCCCCTTCCACCCCCCCAAGCTAACCTGTGTGCCTTGTTGTTTTGCTTGATATTCCTGTAATGTAAAATATAATATTTCAAAGCATCCTCTCCGAATTTTCCTCTCTGACTAGATTCTGTAATTTAGTCTAAATTAGTTTTACAGGTTTACATCTTTGCTCTGTTGCAGGGGTGATTCATTCCACATGGCCCTAAGTTTTTTTTATATAAACTCTCTGGTCCCCTGACAGTAGATACAAATAAAAGTTTAAATTGTGTACTGCCAACGTCTTGCAGCAAAATGAAAGCAATTTATCACACTTTAGATTGTTATACTTAGATCTGGCATTAGCGAATGCTTCTGAGGTACAAACATGCCCGAGCCAGTGTCCCATTTTGATGGATACGATGATGCTTTTGGCTTCGTGAGCAGCTTGTTTGAAATTTTCCCGATTGCATTATCGAACATCACGTTAAGGCAAAATGCAAATGCAAGGAGCCAGGAAAGTTTCATACAATTTGCTCTTTGTTCTGAAGGTCCTTATGGTTGACGCACGCCCTGCACGTCATCTTGAAAAATATCTCTGCCTCAAAGTTGAGCTGAGCGGCAACGTCGGCCAATGTGGTTTTGGCTAGCCCAGTCAAAACTCTTGCAACGGTCTCTTTTAAAAGCCCCATTGTATTTATCTGCTGATTCAACAGAAGGAAATAACTCCCAGAGGATCATAAAAACAAATCCATATTGACTTAAGGAATTCAACAACATGGTTTGACGACGGGATATAAATTACCAACATTTCTTCCCTATTTGGTGAATTGCAAGAGAAAACGTCTGTATACACGTGATACGTCCACCCCGAACGGACCGCCTGGCTCTGTCTCAAGCTCAGCCCGTTCTGCGTTGCCCCATCGGTGTTTTCCAGCTGCTCCTTCAAGCCCAGGTGCTGCGGCGCTGACTGACTCATGGATCACAATCAGCCCCTTCGTTCAGCCACGCCGCATCCCTGTCATTCCCCTCTGTCTCCCCTGGGCTCCGTCTGATTCCATTCCAGCCGCGGCGCCGAGTGCAGCTGCCCCCCCGCGCTGCATTGTAATTGGGCGGCCTGATGACTGGTGCAAATGGTCGATAGCTGATAAATGTGACCCTCGCGTTCCTGACTGCAGGTCTGTGGGTTAGCATACGGCTGCAAAGGTGTCAGTAGATTAAGAAAACATGCTAACAAGATACAAAAACAGTTCATTTGGGGGTGCCTTTATCATACTGCTCTAATGCCCTTCAAATGGGGAGGATGTGCACCAGGCATCAGCACCAATGGGTTAACTAATGACAGCATTAGCACGGGGGTGTGAGTGAGTTCCCTCTGCATGTGCACGAGTCTCCGTGCGTATGCGCGTGTGATATCTTTTTTGTGTATATGCGTTTGTGTCTTTCACAGGTGATCAGTCAAGGCCATCCACTCAGCCCTTCCCTTGCCTTCCTCTCATTACAGCCCACTATCTCCTCTAAACACCTGCATCCCCACAGCCCACCATCAGCTCCTGGACCTGCACACTACCTCGGTTTTGTCTGGCTGTAGAAAGAGGCGGCCCATCACATCAATCGACGGCACTGTTTATATTTATGTACAGGAGAGAGGCTAAAAAAGCCCCCTCTCACCGTGGGCTTTATTGACTAAGCATTAAGTGGACATTATCAAGCGATAGCACGGTTATTTACGAGGCGGTGATAAAGGCTGCAGCACTGAGTTATGTGAGAACCAGGAGCAGGATGAAAGCTGCTCATACAGAGCACTGATATCTGACACTTGTCTCTCTGTGCCTGGGTGGCGAGGCGCAGCAAATGTGCCAAACGGGGCTGAAACACACCGGGATTTACGGGCGGTAAATTTATGCTCTGCATAGGTCAAATGAAGGGCTGTTTATCTGGGTTTCATTGTCGCTGTCCTCCGGGCATCCACCACAGGTGCTGGGATTTTCATATTTGCCTTAAGCGTGCTCGGAGGAGGTGGGACAGAGGTTATCCAAGTTACACTGACCTTCTGACCTGTGCTTTGGGTTTTCAGAGCAGCTCTCTGGGTAACAATGAGAGGATTTAAACAGTGCATGGACACGCTCAGAAGTTGTTTTGGGTTTGTGTGTTGTTGTTTTTTTTAAATCTCCACATCAGTTTATGAGTGTTAGCTGTAACCTTGACATTACCCAAGATATTACTGAATATGTCGTCTTCAGATGAGGCAGTATTGGGTCGTTCTGCTCATATTTTACGCTGTTTAAAACATCACAAGGATGGTTTTAAAAATAACATTGGAGCAGCGTGCGTACGATCCACATAAAAACCCTTTAACCGCCAGAGCCGTGTCACTCAGCCATTCCACCCACCGGCGGTGTCCCAGCCTCTTTGGCAAACTGAGCCATTCATTTGAGGCACACAGCAACAACAACCACATTCTGGGAAACAAGTATAAATAATGTATTAAACACTTTTCATTGCATTTGTTGTCTTCGCTATGCTGATCTTACAAAAGCTAAAAATAGTAACCGGCTGAGCGTTCATCAGGGCAGCGGACCAGTCAGGTGGAAGGATGGTGAAACCTTCCCTGAAATAACGGAATCATTGTTGTTGACAGTTTTATGATGGTGTGTGTGTGTTTCTTTTCTTTCTTTTAAAAACCCGTGCTAAATAAAGTCTTTAACATCATGACAAAGTCAGGAGAAACAACACCAAAACTCAAATCCTTAAACTCAAATCATGTCGTATACTGACTGACCAATAAATGCTCGTGTGTTCGACACCTTCTGAGCTTCTTTAATCCATTGAGAGGGAATTTTGGACCCTTTCTCCCACATTTTACATGCTGAACCTGTGGGCAGGCAATTCTGGAGAGAGCACTTTGTCAGGAAAGGTTTATTTTCCTTTTATAAAGGTTTGGAACAGGATCCAGACAGTCAAATATAGGTCAAGCTAAATTAAAAAGTAAGTTTTGCATAATAGGTCCTCTTTATAATAAAAGGTCAACTGTGAGAAGAGACATAATTAATGACAAGTGGCGGTGACCTTTCCCTTTCTTTACACATAAGGCTGCCATCTCCCTGTCTCTCAAAAACAAACTGACCCCGAAAATTTGGCTAATGCCTACGCCCTCACCTCTCTCTACTGTACGGAACACCTTCTCACCCAGCCGAAGCCATCTTTCTCCCCAATAAACCAGGTCAACAAACAAAAAGCAATTATGTTGGGCAGCTGCCGCCTGGGAGTGGGTAATTACAGTGCAGCGTGGACAGCTTCATTCTAAACAGGTACTAAAAGCATCATTAATCATCCCCCCTCTGACGCCTCGCCCTGGTCATGTGACACAAGCTGCTGATGAACTGGGGAGGGTGGGATGGGAGGGGGAGGGCCTTGACGCATGGGGGGGAGGGGGGCGCCGCAGCTGATTGGCTCCACTCAGACGTCCTTTTAGAGGTCGGCCAGTCAGCAGAGATGACCTGCCAATGACCTTGTATCACTTGACTCCCGAGGGCTCAGAGGTCAGTCTCTCATATCAGCCGGGGAGCAGACGGTGCCGAGGCAGGATGGACGATGAATCAGGGGAGGAGAGCGAAGCAAAGGTGGCAGGAAAGGGAAGGAACACAGAAGGGGTTTGAGGCCACTGCCTCCTCGCTGCCTGAGCTCCCCTCGGCTTGGGTTGAAAAGTTGATTCGATCTAAATCCAATTAGCAAGCTGCTCAAACATTTATTTGCATTTCTAATTTGGACCTCAGCGAACCGCAAAATGGCCAACACGAGCCTTCCAAATCACTTTAATAAGGCGCATTTTCCCTGAATTATTTGTCCATCGCACGTGCAGCCATTTTTTTTCTCCCGAAAGCGACACGTGTATCAATCCTTTCCTGGTGAATTACAGCCAAGATGCAGTCTGACAGAAACTTGATTGAGAAAAGTTCATGAACTGCCCCTTTACCGAGCGCGCGGCGACACTGATGGATGATTGACAGGCGAAACACAAAGAGACATCTGAAAGACAGAGCGCCGACGTCCCTAAACCGGTACCCGTCTCATCTTCACCTCAGCCCTGCAGCCCCTCCTCTCTCTCCTTCCCTCACACACTCTCTCTCTCTCTCTCCCCCCATATGTCTATGGGCCTGTCACCATGGCAACCTCACCCCAGGAGCAGAGGAGGAGGGATTTGCCTTGGTTCAGACAAATAAGCATCCCAGGGCTCATTTATGATGGTTTGTTTAGGGATTGTGATGCTGACGAGAGGTCAAAACGTGAGTGCTCGCACGCCTGTTTGGACACGAGATTTCATTTGTATGCCGGAGCCAATTTGCGAGGCTGAGTGCAGCGTGTTGTCGCCCATATGTGGTGAGGCTGCAACGCTAGTGTTTAATTTGGTTGTACGTTTTTGAGAGGGAGGTCCGAACGTTAGTAGGATGGAATCTTCATGGGGGTCTCAGCACAGGACGACCGACTCGGTTCAATAACGACACCACTGGCACGACCTCTTTATAAGTGATGCTGCCCCACAGGATTTTTCCCTCACACACTTGCAACCTTGACACAGTTTCACCTCTTCGTGCACCTCTCCTCCCCTGTGGTCACAACACCTTGCATTACATGAGAAGCTCCCACCTCTTGTAGCCAGAAGTGCTGAGTGCTGCTGTTTGCTTTCCACGCAGAAATTCGCTGAGGCTGTGAGCTGTCCCCAAACATCTGCTCCCTGGAGGGGAGGAGGAGAGGAGAGGGGAGGGGGGAGGATGGGACGGTACATGGTGTTCACTCCACGTATGTGCTGTGCATATTTTGGGTGAACATACACACACAAACACACGCACACACGTGAGCAAACAATTATTCAAATGGGTGCTTTGTATCTTGCTGAACGCTTTATTAGCAGCACCCAGGAAACAAAACCCACATTTGTGTAATTGTACACAAAGCAAACAGGGCAGGCAGCCGGCAAAACAGGTGCAGGTCATTTCAACTTTCTGCAGGCGCAAATTGTTTGGTAGTCAAATGCACGAGCGAGCCCAATCACGGGCACCGCCACTGCATGAGAGTCTGTGCAAATCAAGAAAAATAGTAAAATCAGACAAGCAGAAAAAGTGAAAAGAGGATTATTCAATTACAGGAGTGACTGAGCTCTCTGCAAGTGCTTCATGCAGAGTTAGAAAGAGCTTAACTTGATCAATTGATTCCATTCCCCTGAGCACCGGTGAGGATATTACATGCATATTATGCATTAAGTTAATTTTAGGTCAACTTAATTACAATAAGCTTCGAAGGAACCCACTTATACGTGATCATTTCGAATGCAACACGGGACATATAGACAGCATATATGCCCGCTCATTGCTCATGCCACGCGGCGCCGCTCAGGAGAACTGAAACAGCTGCTCACATCAGCCGGCGTGAAGCCGAAGACAATGTAGAATAAAAGAGAAACTATTGGCCTCATTCATCACGAATGATGTTTGCTGGGTATCTCTCTATTGGAGTGTTTTATCATATAAAAAGTAGCCGGTTTCCTCACCGTAACAAATTATGTTGCATCAGTTGTGCTTTAAATAAAAATTTCTTGTTGATTTTAATAAAAAGTTGAAGTAGTTTTTGCAAAGGATTCTTTCTTTGAATGAAATGCTGCTATAAAAGGAGAGAAAAATCTCAGTGAATGCTGTAGTCACTTGTTACTGTCAGAGCTACGCAGTTCTGGGCTGGTTTATTCCCCGAGTGTTTGAGTACAGGGTGAGCGCAGATGTCAGTCTCCTGCATCAGCCGTACGTCTGCAGGAGGGAATTAAAGAAGGGAGCAGATTCATCAGAGGCCTGCATCCTCAAAGCCTTTCGGAACTAAATGTCAGCTCTGAACAAACAACGTGGCGCTCCTTTCATCAATTGAGAGGCAAATGCTGAAGCTGCCACGGGATGAAATTAAAGTGATAGTTCAGCCAAGACAAATCAACTCCGCTCCTTACCTTCGGCTCGTCCCTATAATTCACCTTAACTTTTATTTTCCCCGCCGCTGTTCTAAATGGCGGAATGTTTCAGAGAGGATCTGTTATTGGGAAGAAAAATAAAGTTTGGGATTAGAAAGAATGTGTGAGCGCACACCTGCTGCAGGCCCCCTCTGTGCACGTTAGAGCCTGCGTCCTGGAGCCTGCGTGGGAACGGAGCTGCAGGAGATGATGAAGGAGTTTCTAATAAGGTCCAACAGATGCAGTTTGGTCTGCAGCATCACACGCTTTACAAAAAAAAGGAGTTTTTCAGACTTATTTGCCGCTTTGATTGACGTTCCATTATTATTTTAGTATGGTTATGATCTTTTAATATTTGTGTCCAGAAAATTGAAAAGTTTAAACATAATTCCATTTTTTTTTCTCATTAACTAAAAATTTTACTCTGTTTTAAATGATTTATTGTCATTTCTCAAATATATACTATGTCCAATTAAACATTAAAATATGTTTAATAATATATCATTCAACCAGAATGCCTGAAATATATAAATATATCTCTTAATAATAAATAACTTTTACATTTCAGTTGTAACCTATTATTCATATATTAGGCAATTAAGAAATATTAAGTATGTTGAGTTTTCAACTCCTATTTAAAAATACTGTATATAAAATATGCCAGTTCAGATTATGAGACAGTAATATATTCATTTTTACTCATTAAACTCAGACAGGTTAAATATTAGGCTAACATACGTCCTGCGGGGAATAACCATCATGTGCTTCTGTGTGAAATTTGGAAAAATGGTTCAGTTGTATTTCTGCTGCATGAAATTGAAAGAAAAGAAAGAAAGAAAGAAAGAGAGAAAGAAAGAAAGAAAGAAAGAAAGAAAGAAAGAAAGAAAGAAAAAAGAAAGAAAGAAAGAAAGAAAGAGAAAGAAAGAAAGAAAGAAAGAAAGAAAGAAAGGTCACAAACATGAATGGTAGCCTACATGTTTCTGTGTCTGAGCTGCTGACCGGGTCGCCGCTGTCCTGAGGCAAGAAAGAGGTCAAGAGGTGAGAGGTGAACTCTGGTGTATCTGCATTCATTAGTTTATCCTCACAGGATTTATTACACTTCATCCGAACAGTTGGAATAAAAGTATTTAATTTACAGTCCAAATTCCAACATTAAAGGGTTATTTTTTTCATTCTTTTTTTTTAAATCTCCAAACAACATCTGCTGTCATTTGGGCTCGTCTGTTGCCATTTTGGATCTGTTTGGATCTCTCCTTCACATTTAACAAACTGGGAGTGAAACAATATCATTTCCTTACAGCAAATTTATTTTACTGCTCTCTCCGATATTAAAGGAGACATTAAGGCGACAGAAAAGTGCTCCGACACATAATAATATTTAAGGGCCAAGATTACAATCATTTTTCCTTAGGTTTACATCACATGAGATTCCTGTTTAAAAGGAATATTTAGCTCCTCGAACTGCCGAGATGCACAATTTAGCCCAGACGGCTTTTCGACCCTCCCGCAATGTTCAAAATAAAAAAAATAATAAAATAAAATAAAAATCTGATGCAAAGAAGTAATTAAAAAAAACCCTCACGGTCTGAATTTCGTGATGTTTCTGCATTATCATTATCAGAACCCCGATTTACGCGTCGAATATGAATGAATATGATCAATAAATGTGCCCGCCAGTTATGGCGATTTAATCTAAAATGTCAAAGCAGCGAATGTTTTTTTTCTCTCATTTTTATTATCACGTTACAATTCTGAGCCAGTCTGAGAGCTGTAGCATGTACAATATAATAAATTTAAAATATAGAGCAACCTTTTAAACATGATAACACAACTGAACACAGCTGAAAATAAAACATAAAGAGGATTTTAAAAGAATTATGCGCCTCGGCCAAAAATAAATATATTCAAGAAAGAAAGAGTTCAACATAAATAAACAATCAGTCTCGTCTTTATGGCCAATTAATATAATTTTGTTTGTTCGTTTGCAGGAGCGCGATGGACTAACTTGGATTTTACTATTCAAACCAGTTCCGCCAGCCTGCGTGACCGATTGATTTGACCCGATCTGAACGTGAAAGTTGCCGGTGCGCTTCTCCGGCCAGCATCCAGCGGGGGGAGCAAACATCGGTGCCAAGCCTGATATGAACCAGCGCAAACTGGTCCAGGAGGGGCAGGTGTCCAGGAGTGTGTGCGTGTCCCGCTTCGTGCGTCTGCTCTGAAACCAAACGTTCACCTGCATCTCGCTGAGCTGCAGGGCCTCGGTGACCCCCCCCCCCGCTTGACCCGTCTCAGGTACTTGTTGAAGCGGAACTCCTCCAGCTCGGTCAGCTGCCTGGTGCTGAAGCTGGTCCTCTGGGGGCCCGTTGAACATGTGACCGTCCGCGCACACGCTGCTGCTGCTGCTCGAAGGTCACGTGCGTCCTGGCTGGAGACAGAAAAAGATCAATGGGATGATCCATAAAAGATGCAGAAAATCCTTCGAAATAAATTTAAACCTAAACTATTTAAGTCATCAACAAGGAATATCCCCATGAATCAAATTAACAAATGTTTTTATTTTTAAAGGGACGAGTCTCTCTTTCTGTGTGTGTGTGTGTGTGTGTGTGTGTGTGTGTGTATGTGTGTGTGTGCGTGTGTGTATGTGTGTGTTGCTATTTGTTTTTTGTTTTTTTGAAGGGTTAAATAAAAATTTCAGCTTTGACTGAATGGGGTTCCATGAATTTGATTTATAGGACTCATTGTCAGTTTTGTTGCTTCTGTTCTCACCCGGGGGCATTTTCCTGTCTGCTTATTAAGAGTGTATTTAATGCCCTTCAGGCACACTAAAAACTGCGAAGCATGAGGATAATAACAGAAAGTGGTGCACAAAATGTAATCCCAATCAGCCCACAACCCAAACAGATGCTGGAAGTGTTGGAGCCTCGTGTTTAGTTGGTCAAAGAGGTAGAGCAGAAGAGCTGCAGCGTGTTGGTGCAAATGCGATGGCGATGGAAATGTCTGCTGATTCAAAACAACTCCACTTTACACACCATTAACTGTATTCATCAGAATCATTAATAATTTGCCTTTAGGCTTTTCTGTGTCAATGACAGTTTAACAGTTTACAAATCCTTTCAAACACACCATTAATGATAAATGTCTCATTTTTTCTCCCTCTAAGGTTCCCAGGTCAGCCATTAAGGGATCATCTGTGCTGCTTATGTGCTCTGAATGACAGGGACGGCGGCTATATCTTGATCCAGAGCCGCCGTAGCAGGTGGAGTGCGGCGTCTCCCACCACCACAACTCCCAGGGAGGAAGGTTAACAGGCCTCCAGCCACTTGGAAGAGCACAGCGGCCGGAAAAGGTCAGTCATAGGATAAATGTCGACGTCTGCGTTTAAAGAAAATGAATGTCAAGTTAGGCGAGCCGAGGAGAATTCCAGGGGCAGCGAATCCAACGGAGGAAGTGTATGTAATCATGAAGTTCGGCTATGAGCGGCGCAAATAGCATGTGCATTCTGATTAATGGCTCAGAAGATAATGGAATTGATGGCGGCCAGAGGGCATGGAAGAATCAAACAAAAATATTTGAGGAATGACTTGCACGCTTAAAAATAGCTGCCTGGCGAAGGGGATGGAAGGGCTTTCCAAGCCAAGGAGAGGAAAAGAAGAAAAGGGGATGGATCGATACACATTGCCTCAGTCATCTGGGCATCCAGCCCACAGTAATTCAGGTGCTGTCAAAGCATAATTGAAGAATGACGCACTGGGAGTTTATACACAGAGCCAGGAGATCAGGTTACCGCAGGTCTGTGGAGGCCTTTACACACAGAAGAATACGTACGGATTTGTTTTGTGCCAAAACCAATATGGGCTCGGGAGGAAAGGGCACTAATGACAAGTAACACAGTTGTACTAATGAGTTACTCCTCCACATAATCCCCTTCAGAGAGTTACAGAAAGAGGTTGCATGGAGAGGAGACGTGGGAGGGTGAGAGCAAATTGCATTTTTTCAAGGGCATGAAGCCGGATCAGCTGCTCTATTTTAATGGCTTTTATGAATTAAAATGACTCCTGCACCAGTAAACATTGTTGATGCTGCCGAGCAACAAACAGTGGCATTAAAAAAGAGAGAAACTATCAAATCACCATCATTTCTCACCTGTTGTGATGTTTATATGCTTTAAAATAAAGCTGCTATAAAAGCGCCATCAATCTGCACTCTCACTGCAGAAACAAACATTTGGTTTATGTTGGTCGCCTTGTTTCTCTGAGACTTCAATCCTTTTTCTTTTGCCCAGCCAGCCTGAACAGAACCACCAAAGAAGAAGGCCACCCTTGTGTCAAAGCCCCATCCCATCACAGGTGCCGAGTCTTGTCACTCAACTGCCTTTATTGATCAGACAAAGGATCTGCACTTCAATAACTCAGTAAAATGGAGGATTAATAGACATTTTCACATTAGTAGGCTATCTGTAGTTTCTGTAAAGGCCAGGATGTATTCTGCTGTGGGCTCTCTGCCCAGGACTCATCAGTCACAGGAAATGATGAGCTGTGACAGCAATTATGTTAAAAAGGTGGACACATGTAAAGGTGCTGCAAACTGAAATCAATACACGAGTCCTTTCATTACAAACAGACAACTAATCAATGGTGCCAGAGCACTCCAGCTCACAGGAGTAAGTTTTACTCAAGTTCCTGCGAGGCTGGACAGCCACTGGCCTGTTGCATTATTCAAAGAGCAGTGGTTAGTAAGGGCGGGGTAAATAATTGATTGTTTTCTCGGTTGAGCATGCACAGTGGCTCTAAGCAGCCTCCCTACTGTACTGACGCGTCCGTGTGTGCGCGCTCAGTGCTGCTCGGCAACAGGAGGTGGAGCGAGAAAGTTGACTCTTAGACCAGGCGTGATTTTGGCACAGTTAAAAAAAACAACTCCAGTGCATATTCAAAGGTGTTGTGGACACCTAGTTGTTGTTTTCTGGGTTTGGGCTGCTTCACAACTCGGCCTGTGCTCAGTTCTGCGTGATTTGTTGGAGGAAGCGGAGCCGGTGACGCACAAAACACGTCAGGTTGCTTCCCTTCTTTTTCAGATTACGAAGAGAACTTTTCCCAAACTTCCAAACTTTTCCAAGACAAACATTTATGAACAGCTAAAAGTGATTAAGTTAAAAGGAAGACACCGACGCACACGTCCGACACATTTATGGCCGCTTGTTAAGCCAAAACACTTTAAAACTTACCCGCCCGGTGGTGACTCCTCTTCACTCTCATCCACTCAAAACTTTTACTGTTTACATCCTCATCAGCTACACGCTGCTCCCCCAGAGAGAAGGTCCATCTTGACATGCTGTGGAAGAACACCTATCCCGGAGCGCAGCGTTCCCTCGATAGTTTCGTTATTTGAGGCGCAGCGTCCATGTCCAGGAGCGCTCTGTCCCGGCGCCGCCAGGGGACACGGCACCAGAACCCATCCAGAGTGGTGGCGGGGGAGGAGGGTTCGGAGACAGACTGTTGGAGGCGGTGAAGAAGTGGGGATGTGCGCGAAATCCCACTTGAAACACGCAGTCTCCCGCTCATCACTAAGTTCAGAGCGCGTCCTGCAGTCCACATCCCGGTCTGTGACCTCTTTTGCTCGGCAGCAGCCCGTGAACAGAAGGCTACTCTCCCCTCCGGCCGTTAACTCTTGATAGGAAGTCATTATCACCTCTCGCCCTGCATAACCATTGGATGGAGGTTTCACTTCATGCCCGGCCTCTCATGCATTCAGTGACGCTTGGCCAGGCGGCTGGACGACCGTGGGGACCTTCCTCAGAGGAGAAACGGCAGCCCCTGATTGATGGAGATGACGTGCCCCCCTGGTCTCCGCCAATAGCCGGACATCTCTGTTAGCCCCGAGGACCACATGGAAAAAGATGAACAAGTTGAAGAACAAACTTGAGGTCAAGATAGAGATGAGTGATACAGCAGAGTAAATCTATAAAGTTGCTCCTCATCATCAGGCTCATGGCGAGGGCCCTCGCAGGCCTTTCATGCAGATTTCTCTGTCTTCACGCATTCGTTTCACCCAAAGAGAAATGCATTTTGGGTCAAGTTCTGGTATTTTGATTATTTTTCACAGCTACAATGAAAACCTCTGTTCTCAGAGCTCAATTAGCATAATACAGAGCTACATTGATGGTGCTAATGGATTATGCTAATTCCAAAAAAGGCTTCTTGAAAAACCCAGGCCCTCTTTAGTGGAGGGTTTAGGTCATGTGAAAGGCACACTTAATGGGTTCAGAGGTCATGACAGCTGGCATTTAGAAGTTCAGTGGCAGCAGATTTGTAATTAGCCTCTAACAAATAATTTAAATAAGAAATCAAGAAGTTGTGTTTGATAAAAAAAAGGATGAGTTCATTAAGGGAGGAATAACTCATCTGTCAGGTTCTACTTGTTTTTCTTCATAAATTGGATTCACTGACAAAACAAGCCAACAAATGAATGCTCATTATTTTTGCAATAATATAGAGAACTATGAGACTGCGTTTCAAATAATGCAAACAAATATAATGCAAATAAT
Source organism: Takifugu flavidus (assembly GCF_003711565.1). NCBI lineage: Eukaryota > Metazoa > Chordata > Actinopteri > Tetraodontiformes > Tetraodontidae > Takifugu > Takifugu flavidus. Next base: position 9,014,076 of record NC_079527.1, on the reverse strand, counting down.
TGTCCAGAAGTTAAAGTGTCAAAGAGATTCATCTTTGTCCTCTCTCAGGAGTAGAGAGTCGCTCTCAAACACACAAATGACACTCACCCAGCACCTAAGAGACAAAGCTGTTATTGATGATAACATCAATAATCTGACATCAATAAAAGATAATCAGGACTCACCAAACAAATGGATTTTTTTTCATCAAAAGAGTATCCGATTAAGGTCTCTAATTAAAAAAACCTGAATGAATGCTAAAATAGAAATACTCTTTTTATTATGATCGATAATACATGTACGCAGAAGGAATCCACTCAAATTATTATTATTATTATTATTATTATTATTATTATTATTATTAATATTAATATTATTATCATTATTACTGAACTGATTAATCCATTTTAGCTCTTATTGTCTCATATGAAGCGAATTTCCTGCATGTCCTTTAGGTCTGCAGTAATTACCAAATACTTCAGCATAATAAACAACTCCTAACGCCGTTCTTACAACACAGAAATATGGTGTCCCAGCTGTGCCAGTTAATGGGATTCTACAGGCAGCGATGTGCTGAATGACTGAGTGCAATATATCCCCTCTCTCCATGCATTTGCAGGGCTCACAGATCCATCTTCGTGTCAGCTCGGAGGTTACTCAGGGTTCACGCGCTAGCTTGTTTCTCTCCTCCACACTCAATAAATAAATCTCTGCAGCTTTCTGTTTACCGCCTGAATATAAATTTGTTTGCAGTCGATCGAAGACCTGTGCGGAGGTATTAGAAATTGTATTTCTGTAATGGCTTTCAGCAGAGGAAGGGGGGGTGGGGGGCTGTGCAGAGAAGGGGGGGGCAGAAGGGGTTGCAGAGAGGGTAGAGAAGGAAGACAGTAAACAGGTGTGAGCAATCTCTGTCTTCCACATGCAAATCATTCTTTTTTTTCCTGCATTTTTTCAGTCTTTTTTTTTTTGTTCATGCAGCCTCGGCCCCGCGCATGTGTGAATCAAGTCACCTCTTTGTCTTTTAGGAGGAGAAGAGGAACCTTTGTTTGTGCCATATGTTTGATTAGCATATTTGGCGTGTTTTTCTGCATCAGTACCCGGCACCTTTATGCAACAGAAGTTATATTATCACATAAAAAAAACACAAGAGATCATAAAGTCGAAATTCCTGCCCTGGACAGCTTGCAGTCCCCCTAAGCCTACATCCTGCATGAGACGGTCCTGGACATTACAGTAATCATCCAATTAGGGTGAAATGGATCCCGACCATTTGACAACGACCCCCCCCCCCCCCCTCAATGGAAGGCAGAACTGGGGATATTGTACCTTTGACCGCTATTTTGTTATTAAATAAACATGGCATTGCTTTGAGTTGGGGGGTTGGGAGGGTATTGACTGATGCTAATTTGTTTAGCGCCTGCGCTTTGATGCATGTCAATAAGCAGCCGAAGCCCTGGGATCCTGGTCCATGCTTGGATTACCTCCACAGCTTTCAATGAAAGCCCATCCTGGAGCTGCTGACATGACGCCGCCGCCGCTGCCAGACCTCATTAAAATTCAGCCCCCTAACCTTCACGAGGCTAGAATTGAGCAGCGCTGACAGACAAGTGTCACGACGGGACCAAGAGGTCGGCGTCGTTAAGGCCACGTTTATGCTGCTCGTTCTCGTCATTGTGACACGGTGATAAAGTTGTAATGTTACAAAGGGACAAAGAAATAGCGCCAGAGAATGAGTGTGAAAGCAGAGACACAGATATTCAATTGTTGCACACTGACCCGTTGAAAGATTGCTATCTATTTGATTGATAGAGCGTGTCTGCTTTTCTCAAATATTGACATTTTTGAAAAATAGTGATGTCAGGAATAAGGTGTAGCTCAGCTGCCCACACAGAATCCAGAGAATATCACTTAGAAGCAAACAACCAAAGAAATCCTGATGGGGAGAAATTCTCATAATTGCCCCTGCTTTGGCATTGAATGCTATGAAATCTGTCACAGTGCATAAACTATAATCATAAATCCCCGCCGTGCAAACGGCGAGGGATATTGCGAATGCCGTATTCAGAAGCCAGCACCTTTGCTAATACCAAGATATCTCGGCAACAGCCTGCGGAATGAGCCGCAGCACTTCACGGCTTCAGTGCGCCAAGTGGCTCTCGAGTAGGCAGGATCCCAAACGTCATGACAACATGCTATCAGTCATCCTCTCCTAAGCTTTTGTGTTTCCAGATTTCTTTCTGTGGAAATGAGTGGGGTTAAACACAAAACAGGAGGAAATGATGATCACTGCAGCAGGGTCTGGAATAGGCTCCCTCAACCAGCAACATAGTTCCTGGGGCCAACAAACGAGTGTTTCATTTATTTATCTTTTCTTCCCCCAAATAACCCTACACAGCAGTTTGCTGGATCTGCTAATAGAAAAACCCTAATAGAAAAAGCAAGATTTGTGCTCTTTGGTGTCATTTCTTGCTGAGAGAATGGAAAACCATGAAAAGCTACCTACAATAGTCAACAGTCCATTTGTACTGGACATAGACAATGTTTAGTTTAATATATTTACAGCCGTTCCATATTAGCAGATTCTCTGGCTCGGCTATGTAATTGTTAGTGGAAAAACTCAGAGAATTTGATGGACTGTGTGCATGTTCAATCAAAATGAAATATTCTAGACATCCTGCATCATTTTCACACACTTCACTCACATTCAGACTGACAGATTTGGTATCTGTGCAAACTGTGTTCGTGCCTGTAGAGTTTAAAATAGAGTTATCTGGCTTCCAACATTTGACTGCACAGCGTGACTTATTGCCTTTCAGGATTGTCAAGCTCCGACCAACGAGGCTCAACTTGGATTATTCCTGTCATAAATAAAATGCCAGCCTTGTGTCATGGCCTTAACCCTTTGCGGACGCCGCATTTCCACGGCGAAGCTGCCCTATAACTGCTGCTCATCCATAAGCTTTGCGCTCTTCCTTTGTCTTTCCTGTCACATGGCCTTTTTCACATTCGATTTCCCTTTCCTGTTTATGCCACATTAATGGGGAACATAAACGGGGCATGCAGTTGGTTGAAATGGTGCATTTCCTCCAACGTCACAAACTGACTTTGCACCTATAAGCATTAGCATTTGTCTTTTCTAAAAAGATTTTAAAAATGCCCAGAGTTCTATTGGGGATTTGGGAAGGGCAGTTCTGCAGGAAAGCTTAATTACTGAAAAATTCAGATGGAAACCAGCGTATCTCTGAGACCTCTTAAACACTGCCAACATTAGCAGAGCTACATAAAATCAGAGAAACACAACAATGGATATTGTTTATTGTGTATCTATTATAGCTACACGAGAGCAAATGAAAATATGAATTGATTAGAGCCCATGTGATGAAGCCATTGGGCGTTGGACGCTCGATAATGGTCAACATGTGACATTTGCAGGGTGAGATTAAGAGTTCATCCATTTAACTGCAGCTCCTCACGCTGGGAAGTCGGCCCCGGCGTGAGACTCCCTCGCCGTGCACGTTCCTGACAGTTTCATCACCAACTTACCTTTTTATTATCACAGATCATCCTTAACTGGGAAGCATTTAAAATGCCATTGATCTTGATAATGTCGTGCAGTAATATGACAGTAACAGTTGTGTGAGAATCAGGAAGTCAAATTTGGAAGATTGATGAGTCGTAGCTGTTGAATTATAATCCATCCACCTGAGTAATGCCCGGGCACCGTTCCACACGAAGAAGACAAATAAATAAAAGCCATAAAGGTGACAAAGGAAATTGATACTTAACAGTCATCTTTGGTAACAAGCATCTGGAGAGATTGCTGGGCAGCACTTGGAGGTGAAAGGCAAAGAAGAGGTCATTGAAGGAATAAAACCTCCTGAAGGCTTTGTATTAAAATACAGTTTAAACCAACACTGCAGTTACAATGTGATGCTGTGCCACATATGCTAGAACAAAGTTTTCTTCAACTGTCCCTATTTTATTGATTGTTCCTGTGTTTGCTGAATTCTGTAATGCAGCAAATGTGCTTAGCAGCCTCTGTTGATGGTTGGAAGGTCTTAAACAAGGTAAAAATCTGTAAAATTCCCTTATTATCCTCACATTTGATATTAGGCAGCCACCAGATTCTCAGGCCGCAGGTTTCTCAGGTTTGGTCCTGGATGTTTCACTGGCTCTTCAGTAATTTATCGTTAGAGCACACTGGAAAGATCAGCTCTAAAATATTGTTCTTGGCCAAAATAGTGGCATCCAGGAAATAAATAGATTCATGGGCAGATAAAGGTTTTAATGTCCAGCGGCGCGTCTGATGTTGCGACAGGTTTCAGGCCATATTCATTTACGCAGAACAGGTTCATCATCAGTGGGAGAGTAATGGTGTGTTTAGGAGAACCAACCTGCCAGAGAACCAACTACTCGAGATAAAAGCACCGTGGTTCTGTGTTCTAATCCCCAAATAGGGGATGGAAACTCTACATCATGACACACGACTCTAGCAGCTTCTTGATCATCACCAAATGTGCTTCAGGCTTCAGGTTTGTTGAACACACCGCGCGTCTTTGTTGAGGACGGCACTTTTGATTCGATTGCAGCTTAAGAAAACTCTCGAGGCAAAGAGCATTTTTCACAGCCTCCCAAAAAATCCCTTCCACAACAGCTGCAAATGGAGCGGTGGTATATCCGTCACTGCGAGGGACACAATGAAACACACACGCAGTCACACAAAAGTTTTCCCATTAATGGGCCGTCACCAAATCTGAATTCGCGACACCGTGGCAGGATTCATTTGTCACTTGAAAGAGTCATTTAATGTGGTGCTCCAGTCTGATGAAACCCAAATTTTAATAACCAAACGTGGAAATTTGGGGCTTTGCGGCTCAGTCCCTCTGAACACAGATGTCATCAGAAGAGGAGGGGGGTCAAGTGAGTGAAAGGGATATAATGACTTTAGTTCCTAACTAGGAGTGGCAACAACTTGCTAACCTAATGTTGTGAGGTCCTTCGCTTGCAGAGGGGCCCAAGACGGGGCTTGACCTGACCCCTCAGGGATCCCCCCCTTGACCCCATCCACTGAATTACTGCACGATAATGTGCGGATCCTGCTGTTTTATCACATCAGGAGGGAGAATATGGTGAAGAACCTGCGGTAAAGGACCATTAACAGGGCAAATCTCTCAGCAAATGCAAAACAAAAAGCATCAGGAATCCAACATTTCCTTTATTTCACAACCCACCATTTCTGTCTCTTTTAGGAAGACTTCCCTTACCTTCCCACTCTTTGTTTCTTTTGTATCACCATTAGCATATAGTTAAATTGAGAGTTAAAAACAGAGACTTACCAATGTAATTTGCATTGCAACCACAGTAACTCCACTGAAATGAATGTGCCAGCATGTCAAAGAATTCTGTGGATATTCAGACGCAGTAATCCCATCACTGAAAAATAGATTTCTTTATTTTCCCTTTAGATTGTTTACCAAAGCTCAAAGGTGACAATGCTGCTTTGAAACACAGAATCAGCGCCAATATGTCACAAATGTACACAGACAGATCCTCCAATCAAATCTTTTTAACAAGCACTTTCCACAGTGGTCCCCTGTTAGAACGATCTCCTCCTTGTCATCACTTCTCTGCTGTGGCCTGTAGGCTACATGGTCGACATGCACCCTGAGAGGAGCTAAACCCCCACATTTTGCGATTGAAAAAGGCACGGACTGGAGAGCAGGAGGCAGGAGATCTTGTCATGGCGCCCATGGGTTCAGAGCTTGTGGTCGAACTGCTGGAAAACCGCCTTGTCTGAGTGATTAATGGCCGGGAACTCAGACGCAGGAGCGAGGGAGAGACTTGTGTGGCAAGACTGTGCAACCTGAATACACAATACTGTAGAGGTTCCAAGCGAATCCAAAGCATTCCTTGATTCGGTTACAGTGAATTTCTCATTTTCATCCTATTTGGTATCTAATCCAGGAACCCTTAATCATAAAATACCGCAATTTAAAATGCCGCTCTAATCAGTGATGAATAGAGTAAACAATGCACGAGAGCTGGAGTTTTCTCCAAAGCATTTATTAAGCATGTACAGAACTTGATATCTCAATTTGTCAAAGGCATTCTGAATCTTTTAAGAGCTTTAACAAAATAAAACATCATCCAAAGTGAGCATTATTCTGCCTGGTATGCAGGTTTTTTTTTACACAAATGGCCTGCTATTTAAAGTACACAATGAAAAAAGATCCCTAATGTGACTAAGAAAATACAACAACCACTCAACGATTATCTAACACAACAGGCGCACACAAAACCCATTTATAGTTGGTACCTCTCATGCATTAAAGAGGCAACAAATGTAACAGTTGCAAAGTTACATCATAATTATTAATAGCTCACATATATGGAGCATGCTGTTTATCTAAGAGGAGAGCAGCAGGTCTGAAGACCCGCAGCCTTCAGCAAGTGTGCCGTGAGAGACATAAGTAATTTTACAGTTAGCTTAATTAAAATGCTTCATGAAAGTGTTCTGGGATCCTCAAAACGGGCGCGTTAATCAGACGTCGTCTTGTCTCTCATAAGGGAGTGAAAGTGGATGTATCATTCAGATTTTGATGAGCACATGAGGGATGACCATTACAAAGCCCGAGGGCCACTTTCAAATGCCAGCGCGGTGATGACTTTCCCCGTCCGGGCTGGAGGTCGATGGACCATTTGCAACGGATGTAAGTGTGCAGCTCAAGTGTGGCGAATGTGAGGAGGGAATGAACCCTGTTAGCATCAGAGCCGCAGAGACGAGAGGGCGGAGTGTGACAGTCTGGGGAGTGCAAAGTTTTAAAGAGACCTGGAAACCTCAGGAAGCCCACAGGAGAGCTCAGGCAGAGGTGAGAAGGAGACTGCCGGGGTGAGCCTGCCGGCTTTCTGCACAGTACTTTTACGCCTTCTTGTATCTCATCCTGTGGTTCTGGAAACAACTCTTCACCCGACAAACAACGAGCTTCCTGCAGCCGTCTCCAGCTTTCGGGGATGACGAAGGTACAGACTAAAGTGGAACTCCTTTTCCAGCCCCAGCAGTTGGGGGACGGTGAAGGCCGTCCTCTCCCTCCTAATGGTGCACGCACCACCGATGACTGCACAAAAAGCAAAAAAAGCAGAAGAGGGGAGCGTTTATAACAAGTGCCACACAAATCTGCCCGTTAGAATAGTTTCAAGTGGTGGTTAGGCCCATGTTAATCCTCCGCCAATCAACCTGAGACAGAGTGAGGCCCTCAGCTCCTCATTCAAGCTTGAAACACAGCACAAGTCTGGCTGTCTTCCACGTCACATGTTCAGGGGAAGTTACCTCCTGAAGAAACAGTCTGGGGGAAACATCTGACGCCACTACAGCTGCCTGACAGGCCACATTAATCAGAGCTGCACATGGAAGCAGACCTGTCAAATCCCCATCTCAGTCACTTAAAAGGTACCTTGGGACCACCTCCGAAAACAACCAGGATTCCATTCGACCTGTGCATGAGCAATAAGCGCCTCCTGCTAATAATGATATGTCACAGGGAGGTTAATGGATAGTTGATAAGACTTGCATGTAATATTGAGAGACTCCTGCTAATATGTTGTTTCTAACATTATTGCATTATTATGATTATATGATGTCTTTATGTCTTTTATAAAGAAAAGGATTATAGAGGAAATGGACAAAATAAACAACTGTACAGTTCTCAGCACATGTTTGAGTGGACTGCCTGATCGTTAAAATTATTTAAAATCTATTATTTTATTTCATTTCAAGATGGAACGATTTAACGAAGCTCAAAGCAGCCTCATTGTATCAACGATATTCTCTGCATGTGCAACTGGAAAACAACAACATATGTTTAAGTTTGGATCCACAGCCCTCACCTACAATCTGAGCACACTGACAGCAAATTATTTTTCTGCGCTAACAATAATTCGGTTTGTTCCTGTACTGCTTTGTGCTCTGGCTCTATAATAAAGACAGATTTACCAGGTTTGTTTGGAGGCAGGTGTCCGCAGAATCATCCAAGGAAACGTTGCTCCTGAGCAGCAGATGGTGAGGAGCTGTCCGCCCTCGCTGTCCGGTGTCTCATGACAGCGATTCCACAGCTGGGGGCACCGGGGGTTTCATCCAGGGTCAACCTGGACCTGACATAAGAAGATGAGGTCAGTTTTAAAAGATGATATTCTGCCTCTTGGCCTGCTCCGTAAACACCAGTTCCTTCGACTCCTGGGAGTAGTTTTGGCACCTCTCCAGAATTCATACCAAAACTACCATGAAGCTGCAGTGGGAGGGAAGACTGCTGGGGATCCACCGACCCAGATCATCAAAACTGGTTTTAATAAAAGCAGGAATCCCTCAACAGTAGTAAAGACTGCCTGCCTAATGTCACAATTAGCACCAATGTTTGAATGCATGCAGGGAAGATCATTTGGAGCGAACATGTGGAGGGTTTGAATAATATTTACCAGAAGGGTGCTTTAGTCACGTGTCGCCATTGTCCAATTGCAGAGCTCTGGAGCAGCAGAGTATTCCGGTGGCAACTTGGGGCGCACGAAGAGGCGTCAGCGGTAATTCTTCTTCAGAAATTCTGAGATCAGCCAGCGCCACATTATCTGTAGGAATAAAAGATAATCGATGTTATGACTATGCGCCAAAAATCAAAATAAAGAAAATGGATAATGAAATAACGAGGGTGTTGATGGAGAATAGAAAGAGACCTCAAATACTGCATCTCTGGCTAGACTTTTTAATTCTGCTAATATTTTAAGTCTCTGACAGGACATCTTTTATTAGAAGGAACCTCGGGCTACAGCGCATCCTGGAGTTTTTGTGGTAGGTTTTTCACTGAGTTCCTGCTGCAGCACAAACGAGTTCGCGAAGAAACTTAATACCTGGCTGTAGATTGTTTATGTTAATCACCCAAAAATAATTTGCGCGCCCAGTGAACTTTTTTTTTTACCCAATTAAATACAACTATAAATTATTATTCCCATTTCCCCCCATATTTCCTGTTTTAAGCCGACCCTCAATTATTCGGATATTTGCATTGGATATAAAGCATCCAGATTTTATTAGATATTTTATTAGAACTTATGCAGCTTCTCGTTATAAATAGACGGGCTGCCTTTAGAACAAGCGCACATGCCTATAACTGGGCGTCGTGCATGTGGCTTTTAAAGGCGCAATAGGATTCACTGGGAGTGGTCAGACAAAGGCAAATGCCACACAAAGAAGAAGGCTATTACAGGGTTTTGTTTTGGGATTTTTAGTTTTTTTATTTTTTATTGCTAGGGCGATGCAGATTTGTGCAGATTTGCATGAACTGTCGCATGGATTCAAGTGTCCCGGTCTGTCTGCGACTTCTATAACGCAGCAGTCAAACGTTGCGGACACCTTCGACCGTAAACGTCCCGCTCGCTGCAGAAGAACAATGACTGTGCGAAGCTCTGCGCATGCAGGTGCACACGCACAGAGAACGCCAGAGAATCACAGGGAGCAGCGCTTAAATGAACATACCAACTTCAGAACTTAATTTTAAAGAACACATTAAATAATTGGGGGATCATTTGCCGTAAACGCTCCGCGAGGTGTGGTTTAACTGGGTTACACTTCGTAAAAAAAAAAAAAAAAATCTCATAAAACATGATTGCTTAGCGTTGTTAAACAATGCGCGAACGCTTGCCAAGTGGATAAATAGCTAACTAGAATAATAAAACTACCGCGAAATCTTAACGAGTGCCCCCAAAAGTATCTTTAGTTGGGATATTACTCCAGTCTGTGCCAGTATCATTTTAAGTTGAACCAGATTTCACAAATACGCGTTCCTTCTGGTCTTTCCCCACAACAAAGCTGTCCTCTTTACACGTCTCCCCGTGGTGATGGATTATTCACTCAGGGTTGCATAGCTGGGAAGAGGAGGAGCCTTCATCCTCTTTTCGTTTCACCTCTGCTAACACCTTCACCGAGGTTTCACCTGAACGCACAATGGAGTCCTGTTAAAAATATTCAGGCTTTTCATTATTATTATTATTATTATTATTATTATTATTATTAGTAGTAGTAGTAGTAGTAGTAGTAGTAGTAGTAGTAGTAGTAGTAGTAGTATTGTTGTTGTTGTTGTTACTGCTACCACTTTAATAATAGTTATACCAGCTAAAGTGTGTAAAATTAGTCCTTTGCGTTTGTTTTTCTTACCTCACACCCTTGAACACTCTCCGAATTGGAGATAGAATCTGTGATATACTGGCTCAGCAAGACCATAATTTAGCTCCTCCGCGCCTCCACCACAATTCTCCGTGAACTCTGTTTGAACCGCCTCAGCAGTAATAAATCATTTTTCTCTCACACACAAAAGCGCGCCGGTCGCTCTGGGTGTCAACCCTTTTACAATTCCTCCTTACCTTCTGCGCTCTCTCGCCTGATGACACACACAACCGAGGAAACCGTCGATAAACTTTTATTTTTCATACCCACAGCCCACGGAGGGAGACGGGCAAATGCCTCGTAGCGCAGGGGGGAAACCGCTGTGTTTTTATTCTCTTTTCCCACAAATGATACATTTCGTATATTCGATTAGAAAAAACATAATTGTTTTTCAGAGCTCGGTGCATGCACGGATCAGTTAATGTATTTTAGGGGACAGAGCTGGGTAGATAAGAGGAGGCTGAGAGAGGGAGAGCTGGAGAGAAGACGTTAATGGGCAGAGGATGCTGTCGGTTAAAACGGTGCATACAAATGGCGCTGTCTTGGCAGAGCAAGGAGAAGATTTATGGGCGCGGTGCCCTAGATTGCTGTAAACAATGCAGAGTGAAATGAAAGGACTAGAGTTTGCAGACTGCGTTTCATAAGTGAGGAAAAGACACACATTGTCAATTTCCTAAACAAATCCTGACTTTTGCATACGCGCGTGCATTAACGCGAGCGTCTTAATTCAAAGCCACTCATGGATGAGCCTGTCCAGGCTGCTTTCACTCAGTATCAACCAAATGTGTGACGTCGTCACAAAAATACAAACGAAACAAACAGGGATTTGATGTTTTGGCTTTATCATGTGAGGGAGTGACGTAAAAGTGTCGAGACTTTTGGGTTTCCTATTGGAGAAAAGTTTTAATTTAGGCCTTTTATTTATTCTATTTTATCATTTGCACATCGCTCACAACAACATCACACCTGTCTAAATTATATAATTAATTATGTAGTTATTTATTATTATTTAATCTATTTTTAATTAATTTAATTTTTCGTACAGATGTTCGTTGTAATTTCTCATTTCTATGAAGATGGCAAAATTAATCTTTTACTATATTTTAGTTCTGCTAAATAAGACCCCCAAATCTTCATCATAGTGTGTTTCGGACTGAGATACATTCAGAAGGTCCATTCTTTGGTGTAAAAAAACCCAACAAAAACATACACACAAAATGCAAACAAAGGAGAACAGAGAAAAATCCAGTTTTGAAAGATGTTTGTCCCTGTTGTACATAATAGTAATCACAAGTCTTTGTAGCCCATATTCAGTCAGATTTCCTAATGAAAGTGAATAAATTAATCATAATTTAATCTAGTGGCAGCTTGGGCCCCTGGTGACACCAGGTTGGGGGGGGGGGGGGTTACAGCAATTCCAAAGGTCCTCAATGAAGCAGCAAATAGGCCTCCTGAAAGATTTCATGGCGAGGTGCTGGTATGAAGTGTCAACAGCAAGTCTAGCAGGCCCATCATCTCCAGTCTGATGCGATGCTAAAGTCCAGATTGATAAAAGAGTGTTGATCCAGGCTGCTCTGCTTCAAATGTTTGCCAACACTGGCAGTAAATCACCCTCACATGCCTGACGGGGATTTAAAAATCCAGTTTTATGTAAATCTAACTGACTCACATGCAGAGAGAGGGGAAGAGAGAGGGGGAGCAAGAGAGAGAGAGCGAGAGATGTGGGAAATGAAAAGACAGGGTGCATCTGCTCCCTGGTGAAGAGATGGGAGAGGGATTTACAGATTTATGACACACCCACTGCTGGTCAATGCAGAGAGAGCCTCTCTGTCCCTGGAAAATAGCAACGTGACCCCTGTTTCAACTCTGTCTGCCTTTATGCAACTGCCATGGCTGTAGTTTAAACACACACACGCACACACATGCACACCAGCTCTGGATTTATACAGCAAACCACCGAGGTCAAAGGGCAGACTCACCTGAGACAAGACACGAGAGAGAGAGAGAGAAGAGAGGGGGGAAGAGAGGGAGCGCTCACACATGGAGTCCTATAAATCATGCAAACATCATTTGTGTTATGTGTTTGCTCATGTTCAAACATTTTGATGGGTGTTTGCATAAAGTTTTTACCTTCCACGATGGAGAGAAAGGGAGCGAGGGGGGAGGGGGGGAGAGCCTGAGGTGCTCATAAATTACAAGTTGAGCCTGCAGCGGTGCAATGGGATTCAACAGTCTCCAGTCAGGGAAAGAGAAACCAGTTAGGTGCGTGTAAGTGTAGAGGAATTTAAACTTCAGATAAACTACGACAATAAAGGCGTATTTCCTCAAGGTGCTGACGTTTAAAGTGGCTGCAGATGGAGGTGAAGTGGTGCATAGTAAATATTCGAATCATGCAACTTTAGAGCTGACTAGAGCTTATTAAAAAAAAGCTCCTTGTCTCTGATATCTTTGCTTGGATTTAAAATTTGACACACTTCGAGGGGAAGATTGTAGGTGAAACGCAAACGTGCTTCCTCCTCCTAAATGATAGGATATAAAAATCTGTGTGAGTATTTTGAGAAGCTTCCATTGTGTGAAGAAGAGGTCCGGGTGCATTCTTACCAAACTTTAACAACAACAAAAGCAAGATACGATTGATTTATGATTGACAGGCGACACGATCGCTCTGCTTAAGAGCTACTTTAAATCATGTAGTCTGTTTATCTGGGTAATAAATCCAACAGGCGTATTAATTACATTTTACATGAAATTATGTCAGCGACAAAAGCAGGAAAGGAAATCTCTTGAAAGTATGTCTGTGCGCTGTACACAAATCTTCAGTTACAAGAGCTCAGACAAAAAAAAGTGACATCTCCACTTCATGTTGCGTAATCTGAGCTACTCCTGAAGCCTGCGCGCGCGCGCACGCACACACCTACGTTTGTTTATCGAATATTTTTCCATGAGCAGGGCACACAGGACAGAACCCCAGATAAATTCAGGAAGGCTTCACAACTGTTTGGAATTAAAATAATAACAGGCCTCTAAAAATAAACACACTGTTTGTGTCCCATCGGTGCAGGCGTGACCTGGGGTGCAGCTTTGTCCTCGTCCCAAACCTCAAAAGTTGCTTATTTGCAATAAATTGTATTCTCGATGTATAGTGGAACTCGGGCTGCTCGGTTATTTAAGTGGGCACAGTTCAACTTTCCACTGGAGACTCCAGCGTGGATTTTCTCAATACGCACAGAAATCATGTGACCTTTTAACTTTTTCTATATTTTACTTATTGTTTCCCAAATGTATCTAATACACATTTTAACGGTTGAGTTTAAAGCGTAAACTTTGCACCCCCTCGCCTCACAGCGTGTAAACGTTTAAGAACGAATTTGGTTTTTCTGGTACAAATCAGTAAAATTTTGCACTCCAGGGCGTCAGGAGAGGAGGGTCCGAGAGTTCAACGCCGTCCTGGGTCACATCGAGCCACAAAGGCAGGATCATATTTAGCAATGCTCCGCCGCAGGCCTCTCTACAGGAGCGGGGCAGAAAAACCCACAATGGAAGCGGAGGCCAATGGGGACCCGTGAGGGCGCACACAGAAGGTACACGTTCTGAGAGCGAGTTGGGTCACTGGGTTGGGGAGGTCGGCCATCCAGGCTGGAATGAGCCTAATGGGACAGAAAATGTGTCCTCGGTGTGAACTCGGCCTTCTCCCACTTCGCCCCCAAACTTCAATAAAGTACCTTTTCACCCTCGCGACATGGAGGCGACAGGGCCGAGAATGGGATCGGAGGGACGCAGCGACGCTGGCGAGCATTAATTTCTCTAATCTGTCCGACAACATAAAGGCTTCTAGATTCATTTTTCAGCGCCGTCTCATCACTATTCTAATGCCTCTCCAAAGCCACATTAAAGAAGAGACGTTTCAGCAGCCATTATCTACGCAAAGAACGCATTTTTCAGTAATTTCATTTAAATGTTTACATTTCAGGAAGCAGGTACTGATGATACCTGGTGCGTAATATTTGCAGTTTGGACAGACTGTCTATTAGAGCTGCTTTCCAGAACATAGCACACGACTTGGAAGATGGATGATGAAGAATGCCTCTTCTTTTTGTGCTCCTCTGCCCCCCACAAGGCGAGGCATTTTATAGGACCTATTCATGTCACCATTTCAATAATCTATCAAATTCTCGCGAGTCTTTGGGCTTAAGTCATGCTTCAACACAAACCCTTCTGCAAAAATCTGCTCAATAAAGGAAAAAAGAAAAATGAACGCATCTGTTTAAACAAGCCAGAGTCGACTCATTTCTTTCAATTCAACCCACTCCTGCAGAGCTACGACAGTGTTGTTCCACCTTCCAGATGACGTTGCACAAAGCGCCCGTTTTTAAAACTCATGTTTGTTTGTTTGTTTTCTTGTACTCTCGCAAGCTTCTGAACACCACTGAGAAAGCTCTGGGTAAATGTGGGCAAAGCGTTCATGCACAAAGCATTTTTCATATTTTTATCCGCGCTGTGGAGCCTGATCCAGTCTGGAGCTGCTTCGCTGTATCGCCGTCAATCACAAGCCAATCTAAAATATTATTTTGAATCCCCTGGTGCAAACTGCTGATGTTACAAAACGAATATCTTCACAGTTGTCCAATCCGTGACACCAATATTCTCTAAATGAGTCGCACGCAGCTCTGCGTTGGAAAAGACTGGGTCTTGTGGGTGGGGGGTGGGGGGTTGTGCATATTCCTAATGTCTCACGTAAACGCCTGTACACTCTTTTTTTTTTAATAAAAAGGTCACGCTTTAAATACATGAGGCCAGAACACACAGACGTCAACACACACATACATACACACACACACACACACACAATGGACATGGGTAATATAACGACCCCTAAATAAGCATCAAAAAGGAGCAAACAAAAGGAAATTAGGGACTCTGGGATTCCATCTTGTTTCCGCTGTTTTTTGGGTTTTTGTTTTTTTTTGCCTCAAATGAAGTTCGATCAAACGTGTATAAAACTAGTAGACACGCACTGTTTTATTGACCAATATGTTTAGCACAAGTACACTACACTCTTGTTTATTGCATTTTTACAATAATCTGCTTTTAAACGGTCTAAACACAACATCAACACCACAGAACTAAATTGAAGATGAGAAATCCCGTCTCTGAAATATACGAGGTAATTCACACAATGTCCCAAAAAAACATTTATGTTCAAGACCAACGTTGTGTTCCAGCTTTTTTTTTAAATACCAAAAATAACTATTATTATATTGAATTCCTTCCAGTGTTGTTTGAAATAAATAGATTGTGCATTTCATGTTGGGCAGCAGGGCAAAAGAACAGCCCACATAACATTTTGATAAAACGTCTGTTTTTTTTTACTTCTTTTTTCCCTCCTTCATTCAAAACATGTTTTAATAAAAAAAAATTGAACTGACCTTCAAATAAATTAAACCCTGTGTCACGTAGAAATAATTCACCGGTATTCGCAGTAATCCATGCTATATAACATGCATTTTATATAACTTTGGACTCGAAGGAAACCGCACACGTTAGCTACGGAAAACAAAATATATAATTGTTCTATAAATAACCAGTTCGTTTCTACTCCCAACCGTGGATCTTGCTTTTATAACCTGGTAATATCCTCGGCATGCTGTGCTCCAGTGAGTTCGTCGGGGGCCCCAGTGTTAGTGGCCGAGGCAGCGGCGACAGCGCCGGCTGCTGAGCTTGTGTTGGACCCGGAGGAGGAAGACGATCTCACTTTGGTGTTCGGGAGCCTGTGATCCTTTTTCCATTTCATCCTGCGGTTTTGAAACCAGATTTTTATCTGTCGCTCGGAGAGAACCAGGGCGTGGGCGATCTCGATGCGCCTCCGCCGAGTTAAATAGCGGTTATAGTGGAATTCCTTCTCCAATTCTAAGACTTGCTGCCGGGTGTATGCTGTCCTAGACCGCTTGGGTTCCGTCCCATTGTACGCAGAGTTCACTAGAAAAAGGATAAGTGGAGAGAAAGGCAGACAGAGAAGGGAGGAAAGGAGGGGTAAACAAGAATGGCCTCAACTGAGATATGGCTGGAAAGATTTATTGGATATGAATGTTTAGCTGTTTGAGAATTTTAAATGGGAAGTTAAAAACTTCCCCGCGTAATGAGAGGACACTCACATTCAACTATGAGCTAAATTATTAATGCAGATTACAAAGCTCAATTTTTTTCTTATTCATTTCTCTCTCCTCTCTCTCCATCGCGCAATACATAACAGCAGAAGCCACATGGTGATACGGCTGCCCTGAGTATACCTCGGCTATAAAATTTATGGTGGGTGTAATTACCAATGCCGAGTCGTAAATCCGCCTCAATTGTGCCATTTCAAAGGCTTCCCTGCTATCGGAGCAGGGGCTGGAAACGAGATGGGAGTCAGAGGGACTGATAAAGGGAGGGAAAAAGGGAGAGAGGAGCATGAGGAGTGCAGGGGGAACACAAACACGCAAGTTGCCTACCAGTGCTGACGTGAATTTTCTTCATCCACGGGTACACCACCGGCTGCTTGGAGGAGGCTGTGCTGTTTGGATGCTCCGGGGTAGCTTGGTTGCAGGCGGAGGCTGCTGCCGGTGGGGTGGCGGGGGACATGGACAACTGTGGGGTTTCACATGAAGCAGGCTGCCCTTTCCCTGTCAGCAGGTGCGCAGATTGGGGTATTCCATGTCCCCTTGGCGTGTCAGGTTCAGGGATGCTTGCACAGTTATACTGGCGCTCTTGGTAGCTCGCCCGCGGAGGATATAACTCCTGGTGGTGATGCTGGTAGCCAGTGTCCCTTGCGCGGCTGTAATATTCTGGACTATGCTCGGGGATGTAGTTGTTTTGCGAATATTCCTCGCATGGAGGAAATTTCGGATCAATGTAGTTAGACTCCATCAAATACGAGCTCATGATCATTAATTTCTGGAGTGGAAAATAATTTTTCTAGCTTTGTCGTTTTTCTGCTCCATAAAGCCCTCCTACTTGCGAGCAGCCCTGTAAAGTTACTTTTACCACGTGACACAATGGGCCAATGGCGGGCTTAGAGGTAGTTCCCGGATAAGGAACCAGAGGTATTTAGCATACCTACAGTCGCCATTGTGGGCACAAATCTCTCTCTCCCCCTGTATCTCGCATCCTCTCTCTACCCTTCTCTCTCCTCTCTCATCCTCTCTGGTTGCGTTACCAAAGCAATTGATCTTGAGGACAAAACTAGTAGGTATTGCTGACCAAGTAAAAAAAATAAAACAGGCAAGTCCTCTGCTTCCAATTATTCAAAGGGACAAAAGGCGATTCACAAAGGATAAGGCACAACAATAGAAAAGCAGTCATTTTTTAGCCTGTTTGCCTTTCATAAAGGTTATCTGCTAATTAATGAAAGCACAGCACAGCAGCTCTAAAGTCATTACAACACAAAATTACACCCGAATCACTTTCTGACGTATTTTTAAAAAGCTACTTCTGTGGTAGTTTAATGCTAAATATGCTTACATTCAGCCTAAATGTCAGAGCTGATCAGAGTGCGGAGGTGATCTGGAGGGGATGTTTTAGAATTGGCCTGATCTTTGATATTATTGGAGAAAAAGCAGGACAGGAGCAGTATGGAAACGCATTCATTTAGTGACTGGACGTATTTGTCACATCCAGTGTCCATCCTTTTTATTTCTTGTAAGACGTACATTCAAATGTTTTTAATGCCAAAATCCAGTAAAAATATTTTTCTGTCCTTCCTGAAGCTTTAATGTTATTTTGCAAAGAAAAGGAACAGAAGGAACAGATTTGAAAATACCACACAAAATGCCTTCATGTGTTTAATCTGTAACAATACCATTGTTGATACTTTTAAATGGACACTTGGGCAGGTATAAGAACAGATGAAGAAAAAAAAATTAAAATCGCTGAATTGTAACATGAATAAAATTGTATGATAACCAGTATAAGTATATTAAAAGTAGATAAAACAGACAAACAAATCAGGGAACAAGAGCACTTTCCTATAAACCTTCTAAAGAAGACCTCTTGGAAAGAGGAGCTTAACAGGGTTTTAATTAATGAAATTAACTAAGGTTCCATTCCATTTAGTGCAGAAGGGCCTAAGCAGGCAGCCGATATGCAAAGGAGCAGCACCTGAATGGGAAATAACCGATCAGGATCACTGTTAACACCGATCATTACCTCAGTTTCACCAGCAAAATGTCTGCCATTTTATTTGTTTTTAAAAAAAGGTTCATTGGAATGTCAACAGTTAAAAGACCAAAAGGAATCACAGACTAACAAGTATGTCGTTGACGTGAAGGCACAGCACCGGCGGCATGATGTCACTGTTTAAGCTGGTGTGCGGTGATAGAAAAGTGGATGAAAATATGACGATGCCACAAACTGGAACGTGACAATCTGCTGTTTCTACTGCAGAGGAGTGCAGGCTGCTGGGCTGCATGTGGTCCCAGCCAGGAGCAGCTGCTCTCTTTTGTATTAGACTACAGAGCGGGATGATTTTCATGTATGATAACACTGTTTTTCTATTTGTGTCACTGTCATAATGTTTATCTTGCAGACCTCTCCAGCCCGCGACCACCAGTAAATTTGTTTTCAAAGGGGCCAAAGGTGAATGACAAATGCAAAAAGTGACTGAGATTAAACTGAAAAGAAATGGATATTTATGGCATTTAGCGTCGACAGTGCGCACTGAAGCCAAAACAATGGTCAAAGATCACAATATTTCTGCCTCTGAACGTGGCTGCAGCGGTGACCATCTGCCACATTCCTGGAGCTCTGCTGTCTCACTGTAAACTGATCCTGTCTGGCTGTATAAACTTGTCATGTGTTGTTTGCTTCCAGTTCCTCTCCCTCACTCAGCTCTGGTTCAGGGAGAAAGACAGGGCTGCGGGGGTGGGTGCTAATGTGTTCGCAGCTTCTCCACATCCAGCTTAAAATCCCTTCTCCGTTTGAGGTGAGGACAGCTGCAGGTTCGCAACCGCCAAAATCTCATGTGCATAAAATTCTACAGTAAAGCTTCACACACAAAAAGAAACCTCTTTAATTCCATTTGGGGAAAGATTTGGAATTAGAAGTCAAACAAGGTCACCAGATTGGAAGGTGTAACAATTCTCGCAACAATAATTGCACGAGGTATTTTTTTAAATGACATGAAATGATTTTGCTTACTGGCCTGTTTGTGCAGAACTCGCACGACATTTCAATAACCACAAGCAAGGATGTTAGAGGCGTTTTATAGAGCAATAAAAGCTGTAAATCAGTCACTCTCAAACGACCCCTGGTTCCTAACGTGTTTTATAGGGTCTGAAACAGTAGTAGCCACGCACTGCACACATGGCTCTGCTCTTGGAGGCCTACCTCCACAAGCCCCGGCTGTCTGGACCATGAATACAATTTGTGACAGCGTTATTGTTGCTACAGCGCCGGGATGTGGACTGCGTGTAAACCACAGATGCTCAGAGTGAAAAAGGAGGAAAAGCGTGCAGAGAAGCAGGAGCAGGAACCTCCAGTGGCTGCTGTGGTTTTGCAGTTGCCCATGTATTCCTGTAGAGACGTACTTGCGACTGTCTGGAACTCACACAAATTCGGTTCTACAGGGTACATATAGACAACTAACGTGTTTTAGGTTAGAAACCTCTGAGTCTAGCGTCGGAACCAATACGTACAAAAAATAAATCTGTCCGATTGCTTTAAAAACACACACACTTTCGCTGTGCTGTGAGTAACATATGTTCACTTGAGAGAAATTTCAATATCATTCCTTGCACACTCACACACACACACATGCTCATTTTGGGGGCAGCTTCTGTATGAATATTCAGTCACAAACACGGAGGATACAAAGGGACGGCATGACAGCGCTGATGAAAAATAAGTTTCTTTTGTTCCCAGCCATTTCTCCTGCCTGCTATTACCATACTGACCGCCCGGTAACCTTTCTTCCTGCCACTCTGGAAGCTAATGAGAAAAGCCTGGGATGAAAAATGCCGTATCAAACGTGTGACCTGTTCCGGGGGTTATTAAAAACACCAAACACGCTCAGATTCTGAATCAATGGAATTGATTACTCTGCAGATGTGCACAAGAAACACCAAATGCTGGCAAAATAAAATAAAATAAAATCTTAGTCGCATTTCTCACTGCATCCTTGGCGTCAAATGAAATGATACAATAAGCAGAGTCACGTTTGTATAAATAACACGATGTTTTTGCATATGTTCTTTTACACACGCTGTTTTGTGCACCGAACCTGCGTGCGTAGGTTGCTCGCAGCTTTAAACACTCCCCTCTCTCTGTGCGCGCTGGAGGACGCATTTTAATATTAGTTAGACAGGCTGACCCGCGTTTCACCCCTCGCGTTTGACTGGTTCCAATAGTTCACTGCCAAGGATTATTGATGGAGAGGCAGCAATGGATTCCTTCTCCACACAAATGGCTTTCAGATCGTGCACCTAGTTCAATAACTAGTTATAATGTAGAAGTACAAAAAATGAGGCCCTTAGGTGGACTAATTTGATGTTTCATTTGTTCATTTGAGATATTGTTTAACCCTTCCCCCCCCACCCCTTCTCTGCAACAGCTGTACGTGCCTGTTCACGCATTGGGGTGTAAACAGAGTAAATCTGCGCAGAACTATGCGGGTGCCCGTCGGTCCGTCCGTGGCCGTTTTTAATTAGGTGGACACAAAACAGTAGCTCATGGCCCAGATGCAGACAGTGGAGCAATAACTTCTGCTCCCCGCTGGAAACTGCTGCGGCGCACGTTTAATCAAAGCGTTAACCTAATAGCCGTTTCACGTTTAATCTCCCCAGGTGTAATAAAGTTAAGGTGGATATCGTCCGGTTGAAATTTCTAAAAAAAAAATAAAGAAAAAAAAACACATTAATGAAGTGTCGACAGACTGGAGACTATTTGGGAATGAATAGCCTGAAGCAGCAGCAAGGGATGAGTCGGTTTTAGCAAACCTGCTGCCGCACAAAGACCAGGTTGGTGTTAACGATGGTGAGGTTAAGCAGCTCAGACATATGAGTAGCACCACTCACACATTAATGTGGTTTAAGCCTGCAAAATATTTTGATAACGATATAAATGAACTAAAATGATGATGTTCATTTTCTTTAAAAGTGGAAGTTATTTAATTGATTCCGGGTCCAGGCTTCAGTGGCCCTATGGTCAGATGAACGAGCTTTTTGCTTCCGGCTAAAACAGCAAACTCACTGAAGTGTCACATCTCTCCATTCAAGCCAGGTAGGACGATGGAGAACACTTACTGGGGGGTAGAGAAGCCCCCATGTTTCCATGCATTCTCACCAGAAGATCGACCTGGAAGAAAAAGAAAACAGAAAAAAAAAAAAAAAATTAAATAACGTGCAGTATTTTGGTTGGTGTTTATTTCAGTGTAATCACTTCACACAGTTTAACACTAATTATTCCAAACAAAAAACAAATGTTAAATAAGTCCGAGGAAATATGAGCAAGAGATTAAATTAGATTAAAACAAATATTGTTTTATATATATATGTGAAAGCATATTTCCCGTTTCTTTGGTTAATGGTTGAATCCCAGCTAAAGTTCATTTTGTGCCGCTGTTTCATGTTACTGATCTCTGTGCCTCTGATATGTTATCTTAATTGAAAGGAGTGTGTCCTAGAAAAGTTTTGACATTTGACATATCTTTTAGAGATGTGACTCCGAGGACAAATAATCAGGACGGGTCGTTTTCAGTCAGGGGAAAAACATCATTCTGAGTGTTTCCTTGGGCAAACATTCCATGAATAGAATTCCCTGGATTTCAGGGAACCTGAAATATGAGTAATCACTTGATGACATTGAGAATAAATTTAAACTCGGTTTTAAAGAGACTTCTGTCTTCTTATTTGGGTTGAGTCTGACGGAAGTCCAGGCTCACCCGGAAATGACCCCTGCGGACTGAATGATGATAGTGTCAGTCCTGGAGGGAACCAAAAGGAATTATAGCAACTCAGAGCCAGCAGTGAAAGGGACATTTGGACTGTCTACCTTTACCTCAGCGAAAGTGGTTCCAACCAGAGTATCTTTGATCCAAACTTCCTTTTAAAATCTATCAGCATACTGATCATTCAGAAGCTAGATTCTGAACAAGTGTCACTTCTGATGTTAAGTTGTTCTTTTTTTACAGTAACGGCACATATTGCATTCTTTCAGGATGATTATTGACACAGCTTAGAATGTAAAGACAAGAAAATATCTGAAAAAAGTGCACAAAATAAATTAAGATTTGAATAAAGTAAACCATCACCGTGTTACACAGTGCCCCCTATCGGACGTGTGTATCAAGACCATTGTACACAGGAGAAAGACAGATTCTATTTTTTTTAGCACAAAGCACAGAGGCAAAACTGCGTGTTTCCCAGTAAAACGTCCCCTCGGTCACAGCACAGTCCCGCTGCAGCTCTGACCTCAGTTCACGTCCTCCAAAACCACATATCTCGTTCACGCACACAAACAGGGACAGTGATTCCATTGGGCCGCAAAACTCGTTTATATATGAAGAATTAAATGCGTGCACCAGAGAAAAAGAGAAAATTATCGAGCTTATCAGATCAAACCACCTCATCAATCTCCATACTGATCAATTCAGTCGTTCAATAATAGGCCGCTGCAACAACTCAGAAGGAGTATCGAGAAAAAACAGTCACAAACAAGACGCTTTGTTGTTTAGCTTTCACAAAACTGTTGTCTCCAACTGATATTTACGAAATTGTCCATGAAAATACAACAAAGGTTTTACTTGAATGAAGAGAAAAATCGAGTACAGCGGTAACAACATTATTTTATATGGGTTAAGAATCTAATGCGCAGGAAAAAAGATGGAAGGAAGGAGGAGAAAGATGCGGAGGAGAGTAATGTGGGCGTATAGTGAACGGCAGTTTTTTAATTAATCAATTTATGTATTAAGGCTATTGCTGCTTCTAAACAACTTTTCATTCGTCTCAGTCATTTTCTTTCTTATTTTTTTTCTATTCTGAGACAGGAATAAACTGTTGAACGAGTAGCTACTCCACTCCAGTCACTTCACTGAAGATATCTTTAATTTTTAAACCGAAAATGACACAATAATGATTTGCATATTATACAAACGATGCAAGAAAGCAACATCGACGCAACACGCGTCCGTCTTTTTTATGCTATCATATTAATCTCAATGTCATCCAATTTACAGAATATCAACAATTATATGGTTGTACAAAATTAATAATTCGCTGCTCGTTAACGCAATTAATTCATAAATCAACCCGTTTGCAAATGTAGTGCTGCTATAGTAAAAAAAAAAAAAAAAAAAAAGTCTCCCTCAAAGACGTGTAAATACAAACTTCAAAATCAACTTACTAGAGCTCCCGGTGCTCCGCTGCAGCTCCGCAGTCCGGAGGAAGGTTGTGCATCCTCAGTGCCACAAAGCCCTTTCTTCCCCAGATAAGGAGCAGCCAGCAGCTGCGATTCCGGACAGTTAAGATTATATATGATGTGTATATATCGAAGGTTTGTCAGCTCTTCCAGGCCATAAAACCCACTTAAATGGCACCACGTGCTTCCCATGCACCATTCACAGGCCCTGCTTGGGGCAATTGGCATATGTAACCTTGTAAACTTTAAAATACCCTAAAAGAAAGACATAGGCCTACAAAAAGGGATTCAATACATTGTCCACGTAAAGATTAGGCCGCAGCAGAGACAGTGGACGCTGCGCTGACCGCTTCTCATAGGGAAGTTGACTCTTTTATGTTGAGAGGTGAGTTAATTTTAACTATTTTTTTTATTACGTTTGGGACAGTTTGTCTCATTTTCTACTGCACTGTTGGCATGGACGCTTCTGCTGACCGCAGCAATCCCGCTAAACTGCCTGCTTTTTAGTCCAATTGATAGTTTGTTTTAAATACAATGGTGGAAAACCAGATCTGCCATATGGCCTCCGCAGTGACGGCGAGAGGAAACCAGTGGCTTTGTTTTGGTGGGTGATTGTTGTCACAGGGTCTCTTCCTTCCCTGACCAAACAGGAAACTGGAGTCCGCCAGTGGAAATGGGGCAATGAAGTTTTATGAGGGTCTTAAACTTCAGGACGCGTTTGTCCATCATCAGTGCTAATCGGTAGACAAGTAACAACGTCTTACACCAGGAAAAATAACACTGATCACTCGAGACTGCGACTTTATTGTTTCAGATTAACAATCAAGCCATTTCCGTAACGTGGAAATGGGTTAATTGCGCAAGACAATACACATACAGTCAGGAAGGTTCACCAGGACAGCATGGGTGGACTACAAGCACAGAAAATTAGTTCACTAAACATATAACACGGCCGACCACGTTCTGACTATTTTACACACCAACATATTAATGTTTTGTTTATAAAAAAAAGTGACGATAAGACATATTTGTGAATCAGCAATAAATGTATGATCACAGTTATAGAGGAGTATGAAACGGCGTGTACTCGTGTTTAAAACATAGTCCAGAAGTGCTTTGTGCGGCTATGCTTTCAGTGCCCTGCAGAGCAAAAAGCCTTGCAGCGTGAAGGACCCCGTCTCCCCTGAACCTCGCGTCCTCTCTGCTCCGCAAAGTAAGGTTATCATCGCACAGCGGCAAATTAATTTAGAAATGTAAACCAATAGATCAAAGTGAGTGATATTCAATACATTAGGTCCCAAACTGCAGCGAGTGACACATAATTGGTGATGAAGCGCACAGAGCGATGTCATGATGTCACTGCTGCCTGGCGGTTCATCCGGAGGTCAGGCGGCTCACCAGCAATGCGCACTGCTGGCCTGTGAAATGCTAGGCATGCTTCCTCGTTCCCTGGTGCACACGTCCTACTCCTTCACTTTGATCTTTGAGTCTTTCTTCCATTTCATTCTTCTGTTCTGAAACCAGATTTTGATCTGCCTCTCGTTTAGACACAGGTTGTGCGCGATCTCGATGCGCCTGCGGCGGCTCAGGTACCGGTTGAAGTGAAATTCTTTCTCCAGCTCCAGAGTCTGGTAGCGGGTGTAACTGGTCCTGGAACGTTTACCCTCCGATTCTGAAGTGGTATTAAAATATTGTATTATTATAAACGAAAAGGCTATATTAGTCATCTGCATTCAAGAAAATATAGGTTTTAATAAAAGAAAATAAAAACTGTAGGCAAAAATCTTTTACACCTTCATTTTAATGATCAGAATTCATTTTACAGTCAACACTCAACTGTCCTAAAACGGCCTATTAAGGATAAGCTTTCAAAGTACACCAAATGCTATCTTTTAAAATGTAAATATGAAAGCCTGAGGCAAAACCGACATGAGCAACCGTCTTACGGTAATTCAAAACTTCTACGGGAATAAAAAGAGGAAAGAAAATAGAAAGTGAAAGGTTAAATTTGATTTTCTTTCCTCCCCTCCAGATATAATCTAGTTTACAAGGCACATGCGCCCTAAGCAAAGTATTTGGTATTTGGGAAACATGAATAAATCCCCAGCGGGCAACGGAATGTTTCACACTAAATCCGAAATGGCTGCTTTTGTAAATACTCTATATGTGCGCAGCCCGGACGAGGGTGCAGGGTGTGCAGAAGAGGCACGTCTATTCAAAAAATTTTGAGGTGAAAAGTTCACCATTGGGTCAGGGCATTAGTCGTTCCCAGAGTTCATTTTAAGGCTAAAGCTACTCCCACGCATACAAACTGATAATGCAAAACATGTAGCTTGGCTAAGTCAATAAGCGAAGCAATACACTAAAGGTAGAAGCCGAATTTGTAAATATTATTTCATAGTTTTATCACAATTTTGTCCTTTAATCCAATTATACCGCCATAAATCACCCCACAGATCACCTCTTCGTCGTAACAGAGCAGGTTTACGAGCAATGGATGCCTTTGTCATAAAATTTATGACCGCGAGTTTTTATTATTTCCTGCGTTTGGCCTATAAAACTCAAGAGGGAAAGTGGAACGCCCGAAAGCGGCGTCGCTGCCTAAAGAGTCCATAAGGGAAAGCATCTTAGCCTCACTTTAGCAAATATAGCCAAACTTTACCGTGGTTCATGTGCAGCTTTGTCATCCATGGATAAATCTGCGGCTGCTGCTCACTGTCCGGACGCTCGGTCACTTGAGGGTTTCGCTTGACGGTTTGCGCGTTTTCCGCACTTCTCTCGCTCTCCTGGCTCTTGTTGCCGCCGAGTTTTGCGCTCCTCTCCGGGTCTCTGTCTGCGCCTAGTCCCAGCAGTGTGTTGCCGCCGTAGCTCAGCCCGCTTGCGTCCACGGTCGTGCTGCTGGAGACCATGGTGATCTGTGGTCCTGACGGGAGAAGAGTCTCCGCGCTGCCACGCAGGCTAGTTTTCATCTCCTCCCGTTTAGTGGAGGTCGTGGGAACTGGACAAGTGAATATCCCGTTAACACCTTCATAACGGCCGGACCTGCGCTCAGACAGATCGAAACTAAACATAATGTCAGAAGTTGTCGCGCTTGCCTCCCTGGGATTCGAGCAGTCAACATAAGAGATAATACTTTTACGTGTTTTTTCTCAAACTACAGAGGGCGGCGGGTTGCCTACTGTTTCCTTGTTTTTGTTGATCATTGCTTTTCTTTGCGGTCGCTTTTCGGAAATTCAAGGTTGCCTGTGCTATAAAATAATCCAGGATTTATAGGTGGAGTTGGCTTTGCTGTCTTTTTTTTAATTCTTGATCCGATGGGCGCTGCCCAAATATGGGGTATTTGTATGGGATCACGTGCGCATGTTGGCCAGTCATAAATTGGCTTTGATACTGAATGGGGATATTGATGAATAGGAGAAACGTGTCCGGTAAACTTTGAGCTGCATGGTTGGTGAAGACCAGGCGAGGAGCTTTAGCGCAAAAAAAAGGGGCAAGACAGTAAGACAAGAGCGTCACCTGGTGTCTGGTATGGGAGAGAGCGGTCAGTAGCGGCCACAGTCCGGCCATGACGCGCCGTCAGTCACACAACATGGCTAATAATAATAATAATAATAATAATAATAATAATAATAATAATAATAATAATATAATAATAATAATAATAATAATAATACGATATTCGCTTTTTTAATGGCCACATTGTTGGAAGCAATTTACGCACTTTGACTTTAAACTGTCGCTGCAAGTTATAATGTCTATAGATTTACGGGATTTTCATATTTAAACTTCATATTGGAGACTGTTGCACTCCCAGTGTTCATTAAAAATGTATAGTTTAGACGCAAAAAGTACGTAAGATCACGTCATTGGTTTTGGTCTCGTGTAGCACGTTGGAAGCTATTTGATGGTTACAAAGATCATGATAAAGACCCCTCCAAAATAAGCCCCAATCCCACTCTGGTATTAATGCATATACTTTAATATTTTAAAGCTTCCCATTCTTTATTTTCTTTTCTTTTTGAGCTGGAGAGGGAGCTTTCATGACAAAGGCGCAAGACGAGGCTGAAAGTTTAACAAATACTTTATTTCATGATACACAATTGGGACAAAACATGTAGTCGTAAGTTGAAAATAAATGCCAAGAATTACTAGTGTACAAATGTATACCTCACAAGGAAAGTCTAAGGTTTAAAAAAAAAGAGGGCTCAGCGCAGTCTGTGTGTGCAGCGGCTATCAGCGGGTAAATGCACATGAAGTCCTCAAAGCATTAATATAATACAAATACGCTGCTCCTTTGATTATTTACAGCCGTTCATTTGTTTGGACTGCGTGTCCGTGCAACTTTCACCTCGACACATTCAATGCAGACAGTTCAAGTAGTAGATTTTTCTCCGGTGTCCGTCTGGTCTTTTCCTTCCGTGGAATGTACATGTGGAAACATTGAGTTAAAGTCAAACACTGATCAAAGAGTTCACAGTGAGTGGTGGGGTGTTGGGGAGACTGGATACATTTTTACTGACATGGAAAATAAAATAAAAAAATAATACTTCTATTCTCACAATACGTGTGTGACATTGCACAAAAAACAACTTCAAATGTCACGGTGGCCATATTTGGCTGCTGAAATATTTTGGAACGCTCCTGTGGTTAACGTGGAATATAAGTGACAAAGCTGCGGGGTAGCCATCATGCAGTAAAGTCGCTCTCAAGTCTATGTAATTTTTTTTAGGTAGTTATGTTGAGACTCGAAGATCCTCAGGTGTTCTTTATTTCGCCTATTCTTTCTTTTTATCCTCATCCTTCCCTTCTTCCGTTGCGCCACCGCGATCCTCTCGCTCCTCCTGGGAGCCTCCTGTCTGTTCGCTGCCAGTCACCGTGGAGGTCAGGTTGCTCTCTTTCTTCCATTTCATGCGTCGGTTCTGGAACCAGATTTTGATCTGGCGCTCCGTCAGACACAGCGCGTTGGCGATTTCGATGCGTCTGCGCCTGGTCAGGTAGCGGTTGAAGTGAAACTCCTTCTCGAGCTCGAGCGTTTGATAACGAGAGTATATCTGACGTCCTCTGCGCCTGTCCGTCCCGTAGCCGACTCCTGGTCAGATACAAAGTGGAGACGCTGAGTGAAATCATTTGCTGGGCGCAATCACAGTTTATGACATGGCTTTGTGTGCTGTGGTATCGCTGCTAAACTGGAGAGATTAACTTATCAACATAATTGGGAGCCAGATCTACGGAGAAAAAACTAAACACTTTAATCTGTAATCATATCCCAAACACCATATATTCCTCTGTAATCTCAGCTAATAAAATCGCGACAGTAAATGCGCTCCTGGCTCCCTCACGCTGCTGATTATCAATCGTAAAAATGAAAGCTGTTTATTTGCACATGCAAAGGCCCATCTACAGGTCGAGGGGATACAGTAATGTTTTATGGGGTCGTAAAAAGTAACTTACTCTCTTGGTAAGACATATCGTAAAACTGGCCCATTTCCTTAATTTATTTGTCGTAGTAAAACTCACCGCTGTGTGAGTTCATCCGCTGCATCCACGGGTAGATCGGGATGTTGCTTTTCTGCTCCTGCGTTCCCGTCCTGCCTTGATCCAAACTGTACTCTTGAGCAATGTGGCTCTGCGTACTGAGTCCCATGTTTGTCTGTCTGCAACTCGGAAGCACGTCCTTGTCTTGAAGAAACACGTTTGATCCATAGTCGTACTGCGCTCTGCCGGACCCAAAAACCACATTGTCTTGCGGAGAGTAGAAGGGCGCATATATCCGATTCTGGGTCACAGCAGCTCCATACGACGAAAAATGTCTGACTGTGTCATAGGTGGTAGAGTTGAGGGGCACGTTAGGCAGGACGTCTTGACCACCGGATAAATGGCAGGAGAGCGACGGGTTTGCAAAATAAGAATTCATATCTTGCTTTTAACCCTCTCTCCAACTCTCCCCACTTCTTTATCGGTCTCTTTACAACCTCGCTCGCAGGAGTAAATCTTCTTCCCGTTTGTGTCAACTAACCACACCTTTCTCCAGCGTCTTCTTTTTTTCCACGACTTTCTGTCTCTACCGGAACGTGGGCTACTTTGAGGATTCAATATTATTAATTTCCAATCTCCGGTTAAAACGCACAAACCCGAGTGTTATAGCTGAGGCTTGGCTCGGTGAGAGACAATATGACAGTGTCAGCTGACTACTCTCCGCCAATTGAGAGGCAGGAGTTGAGAGGGAACTGTAGCTTTTAGCTTGGAGCTTGAACATTACAGCTAAATGCCGATAAACACGGCGCAGAGTTGGAGTGGCGCACAGCTTGGCTGCATGAGACGTTTTGCGACTAAAGCACCGGCGAATGTGGTATTTACGGAGGAATGTGATGCAGAATGTGAACAATGTCATTCAGCACAGGGGGGCATTAAAGGTGGAAGAGCGCTTTCCTCAAGGTGTCTTAACGAATGGAAATGTAATTAAATGAAACACTAATTACGTTATTATTATGCGATTAACGCCCATTGGGCTCAGTGTTTCCATCTTTTCCCTTTTCTCTCCTCACGTGTCTATTTCCAAATTTCTCGTTGCCACTCCAAGCATGTGGGCATCTCATAGGGCGCGTCGCCTCTCTAAAGGCTAAAATGATGCTTGCATATATTGTTTATTCCATCCATATTACCGTGGAGTATAAATTGTGTGGCTCGTGAGTAATTTCTGTGCTTTAGAAGAGAACTGGGGGAGGGTGTAAGTGGTAAGAATGCGTTTATGGTGTCTCTTCTGTGAGGGCAATAAAGCAAGTGACGTTCCCCAGCTCACCAACAACTATCTCTGCAGCACAACAAAAACTCCCGTAACACGAGCAGCAATCTCGCACATTCAGAAATGAAGGCACCGCCGAGCATGTGACGGCGACAGGCAGAAGGCTGCCTGAACACGAACACGCGAGGCTCCAGCGTCTGGGGGGTGCCTTTCTGTCACTCCAGATCCAGTTATGCGACTGACAGTCCAAATTCTTCACAGGCCAACTGTGCTCGATGTTCACGCTCAGGTACATTCTTCCTTCCACTCACAGCAGACCGACATGCTTTCAACGCACAAACTTTTGGGCTAAATTACAGAAACAACCAAAAAACTGCTTCATTTTCAAGCGTCCTGATCACTCTTCGACATTCCTCTGACACGCGCGCGCGCGCACGCACACACACACACACACACACACACACACACACGGGGAACCAATAATTATCTGAACTGTAAATGATGGGTTAGCAGATGCTCTGTGAAAATAAAGCCAAACCGGAGCGCCTGTCTGTTTTATTTGTCATTCATCTCCCTGCGTAAAGTTCCCCATCAGTAATCTTTTCTGTAATTCGAAAATGCAAAAGAATCTATGCCACGAACGAGGGCGCATTCCCACAAAAGCCCCCATTTCTGTTTTCAAGAAAAAAAATATTTTTGAACTGAAGAATTGGTGAAAACGCACACACACACACAGCATTTTTAAATGCATTGTCCTCGCTCCCACTAACTGGACAGCTGTCCATAAAATAACCAAAGTTATTGAAAATGTCCTCAAATGCAGCTGCCAATGGCCGGAGCCAATATTGTTCCACTACAGAGATTTCCTGAACGAAACGTGGAACACTGTTTGGTCTCTTCTTTGGGATCCTGAATAGACCCATAAAAGAGACAAGAACAAAGAGAAGGAAGTATCCGGTGCAATAAAAGTCCCCCTTCACCTTATTCGTGGCCACATGTGACATGGCACATATTCGGTGCAAATAACAGACGAGCGTTGGCGGCTGGAACAGCCCCTTATTCAGTCCCAAGATTTGACTTTGCAGCTAAAATCAATAAGAAGCGAATCCAATAACGACGGTCCGGAAAACACAAGTGTACATTTATACTAAAGATTCATTATTAAAACTCCAACCAATTGACTTTTAGCGAACTAAAATAATTGATCTTTCATGTCATTGACCGCAGCATGGATTTAAGTTTAAATCAAAGGAAAGAATAATCCACATTTAATTGTAGTCTCAATGTGAGGTTGTATACAAGATAAAGATAGTTGCGTCATTTACCAATTATAGGATGTAGCATTACATTTTCAATAATTGAAACTTAATTCAATAGCTTTTTTAAAATAACTGCTACAGTGCCTTTTTGTATTTTAGTGTTTCGACAATATTAATTTAGTTAGGAAGATTTTCCTAAACTGTTGTTTGTCGCCTTCCCTGTAAGAAACACGGGTCCAAAAGTTTAGGCTGTAAATAAAGGTTGAACACTAAAACCAGATTAGACTGGAGGGGCAGGAATGCAGCCGTGGTTGAGCCAGTGTGCAGAATTAGAAAGGTCATTGTTTCCCTCGAGTTTTAGTGTTTTATTGCGGCCAGAAAAAAAAACGCAAATCACGCGCGGAGCTTTTGATGCTGAGAGGACCGAAGCCGTTTGGTGTGCAAAGGAATTCATAAACAGTATTGGACGAAGGACCACAGGAGAAAAATAATGAATTCTTAACAACTCCCACGGAGCAAAGATGGGGGCTTAAAATTACCATTACTAATTAATTCATAAATACTTCGGCTGCCTTCTTGTGGTAGTTTATTTGAATGCTATCATTATTTGGACGTCATTATGGGAATTGTACGTTATCCTTGAATATTTTTACTGTCTTTTCCTACATCTGGGTCCAATAATAGGCTTTCTATCGTTTCGCTGTTTTTTAATGTATAAAAAACTTTTTTGAGCAGCAGGCCCGTTTAAATCGGCCCCCGTTCAGCTCCCAGGGCCCAGCCATGTTGTTCCCACTTCCCCTCTGTGCGCTTATTAAATGCATGTCAATGTCCACCCTCACCACATTCATCAGAATTACTTGTAAGGAACCTGTAGAATTTCGGTATTACAAGGCATAATTAAAAACAAAGAGGAAAAGTCTGGTCAGACCCTTTTACTCCCCCCCCCCCCCACCCAACGTCGCTTCAAGCAAAATTCAAATATACAATGCAAAGCCCTCTATAAGCACTTTAACATAGTCTGGTCCAATTAATGTCCGGAAGTGTCCGACTTTATGCTCGTTAAGCACTCAGGAAGCTGTTGCTCAATGAGCCCATGTTGATCCACACGTCATAAATTATGACCATTAGTGGGCAAAATTTTTTTGCCCTGCCGGGATTTGTAAGTGGGGTTCTAAATGTGGTGATGCGGACAGATTCATGACTGCATGGAGCTTAATACAGAGCTATCTCTGCCTCTTTAAAACACTGCAGGCCAAAACAATACACTGCGGTTTCCTCCTCGCATTTTAAAACAAGATTTAACCAACAATCAAAATGACTTGTTATGGTCTCTGGCTCTCTCTCACTCCCTCTCTCTGGGTCTCTCTCTGCAGGCACTGGATCAGCATGAGGACACGTTCCATTGCAACACCAATCTTTCATAAAGGCAAAGCCAATCACGTGGTTAAAAGTAAGCCCTCAAACGATGCCGGACGGTGAAATTGCAATTAAAGGCACGTTTCATCATAGAGGAGATAAACACCCGTTGATTTTCTTTAAAAGGAAAAAAAATACGTGTAAGCAAAAAAATGTTTCTACATTCCACCCGTCTGTGCTACAGTACAACAAAAAGGTGATCGAAGATTTAATGTCCCTATATTCTCCCTATTCAAAGCCTAATTATAGATTACCTATAAATCTTAGATTGCCTTCTTTTGTTCTTCTCGAAGGTGAGCTGTGTGCGTGTGAGATCACAATATTGTGCTATAATCGGACAAGGATTATTTTTATTGCTGCTGGTTTTATGGAAATGAAAACATCTGTAACGAGTTTTTCCCAACACATTTGAAATAAAAACCTATTGTTGCTTTCCACAATGTCGTCAGCAATTGTGTTACAGCAGCCAGTCATTACACAATACTATTAATAAGAAGAAAGCTAAGGGAAATCTCCCACCGCAGAGTGACAATTACAGCAACAACAACAATAACCACCACAGAGAAACGCTCCTCGGTGTCAGCCTGCGCGGTTACTGGCTGGCAGCAGTAACTCAACTGGGTCAGCTGACACCGCAGCCGAAAACCAGCAGCCATAAACAACACCCGCCCTCTTCCGCAAGCAACGCCTCTGATCGCTAGGGGGCACTGCAGGGAATGACAGTTTTCTGTGACTGTAAATATTGTGCGTGTGTGTGTGTGTGTGTGCGTGTCAGAGAGAGAGGGAGGGAGAGAAAAGTAGAGAGAGAATGCGTGTTCCCCAAGCTGCTGGCACACAAATAAATACAAGTCACAATAACTATTAAAAGGGGAAATAATTAGAACACATCAGGCAGCTCTGATTGTAATTTGTCACTGCCTGGTCACAGGGGCCTATGACTGATGACAAACTTTATTATCAGTAGGAAATTTATTACAACCGATTGGCAGAGCGGCCCGAAATGCTCGGCTAGTGCTGACTGGAAATGCCGTGAACACACAGGTGCTGCTACACCACAAATGCAGTAATGATGGCCGCGTAACGAATGTGGCTCCAGGCTATAGGTCAGGTCAAATCACCCCTCTCTACCCCGAGAACAGTCCTTACAGCACTGATCTCAGCATAGCAACCACCAAAATGCTAGCCTTCTAAGAAGCACAGAGAAGGCGCCAAAGGAAACAGAAAGCTTACCAAGGCAGGCTCTCTGTGGTGGTGTAGCGCTGCAGCTGCTGGGTCACGATGGCGAGAGCCAAATATCAACACGGCGCGTATCTCCCCTTGTGCCATCAGGCTGTCCTCGCACCTCGGCGCAACGGAGGTGTATGGACGCAGAGGCTGCGTGTTTGTGGCTAAAACAAAGTCTTTTTCTCCCCCCTTACACCCCCTCTCCCAGCTTTATTGCTTCCGACGGGGATAAACGCAGGCAGCGGCTTCCATAGGCGGCGACTGTCCAGAAGATCCCTCCATCAGGAAGTGGCGAATCCGGCCATCATCGCGTCCAACGGCGCTGAGAGACCGTGCAGGATTTGCTCTAATCGAGCAGGAGCAGAAGGAGAAAAAGACGTTTCAACGCCCTATAGCTTAGTCTGCTGCTGATACAAGGGAAGGACCAGGGAATAGACAACAGCATAAAGTTCATGTTCATAGAGCGTGCGCCACGTGGTCAGCTCCAGCCAATGGCGGAGAGGATCCAGTCGTAAACTTTTATTACTCAGCTGTAAATTTCTCCCTTTAACAACCAGGAATGTTTGCACCCATCTTTTCCCTTCCTTTCTCTCCCTTTTCCTTTCTGGGGCGCACAAAAACTAAAAATGGCCACATGATATGAAACGCCACGAAGATTTTTTTTTCTTTCCACCTATGGGTGAACCTTCTCAGCACGCGAAGGAAAAAAGAGACAGTTCGACAGCTGTGAGCCTAAAAAGCCAAAAGTGAGTGAGAGAGACAGATCTGGAGGGGAAGGAGGAGAATGGCATAAACAAAATAGAATAAGTTTAATCTTTAGGTTGATATGAATCCTGTCTACTTTTGTTTGTTTGTTTTTTTAGATCAGATTGAGCTCCAGGATACGCAAATCAGCTTTCAGCACCTGAAGGCTTCAGATGCCTGTAAAAAAAATCAAATTTACTCACAGATTTGAGGAAACTTTACTATTAAAAAGATCATAAACATAAATTTAAAAAACGGGTTGAGCGTGCAGCTATATATGAGGGTATGAATTCTTAAAAATCAACCTGCAACATAAATCTGGGTCAAACTTTCAGCACACTGTGGGTATGAAGGAAAATATTTAAAAACGTGGACATAAATCTGACATCACAGAAAAACGGAGAACAACGTGCTCGCTGCTTATATATAGGAAATTCACTTCATTATCAGCACAACTATCGAAATTTACGTTAAAAGGTTCGTCGTATTGTTGACAGTCCAGATAATTATGGCGTGATAAATTCCAAAGTCCAACATCGAGAGTTATAGCTGAAATCTTATAATGCATTTTCTTTACAGGGACTTCCAACCCGTAGATTCACCAGTGACACAGATTCCCTTAATAAATTAAAATCGTCTCAGAGGTTTGGATGAGAGGTGCGTTCACGGCGCAGGCCGGCACAGAGGAACAAAAGATGCGCAGCCCTGGCTTTACACCGCCAATAAAGTTTACAACAGGTACTCTAAACTTTAATGGTAATAGTAACCTTGTGGTAAAAATACGTACGTACACACACACGCAGGCGCGCACACACACAGACGCACGCACAGATACAGTGCTGGTGCAAGAGAACTACGAGAAACTTCTGAGATCCAGGAAATATACACAGGAGGAAGACTGCGCGCGTTTACACAAAACTGTGGAAGGAAAAGGATATGGAAATGATCGAGCATCGATGAAGGGAAGAAATGTGTTGTTGTTGTTATTGTCCGTATTTAATTTAGGGAGAGAAAGCTTAACCGGATAAAAACGACTAACAGTAGAAAACCGAGCAGTTTACAGCTTCAATAAATGAAGCTTTCACGGCCTGTTTTATATCACTGTTTTGTTCAACCTGAATCAAAATCGTTTGAATTTGCAATTTTGTTCAAAAAGAGTAACTTAAAAGGAACAGCTGTCAATATGGGCGAAAACTCTGCTTTATTTATTCGTTCATTCGTTTTTAAAAATGGAAAAAACGATCATTTTAATCAGATTTAAAGTGCTGATGATAAAATGTACACAAGGTCTCAGTTTATTCCAATTGTTTGACTGAAAGCAGCACAACCCAAAAGTTTTAGAGGTCCTCGAGAAACGCGGGCCGGAGTTTGAAGATGAAAAGGTGCACGTTCTTTGGTCGAAATAGAAAAGAGAATTAATTTTTAACATGGTCTGACGGACCTTTAAAATAATAACACAAGAGTGCTGACTAAATTATCTTCTTTTTAATTTGAGCCGTCAAATTTTGATGATCAAATCCAAGTGAGATCTTTTGTGTTGTTTTTATGCCACTTCTGAAATGGCTGCCCGCCTCTACTGTCTATCCCACCTGCAGTGTTACCTGCACTTTTATTTTTTTCCGATTAAAAAAACACACACAAAAAATCACCCCTAAACAACTCCCTCGTGCTTTGGTATAATTTGGACAACTTATTAACCCCAGGTTTGATGTTTGTTTATCTCCTCTCACGCCGCCATCGTTCATCCCGAGCTTCATTAAGAAAAGCTCCGTATCCTCCCTAAAGAGAAGAGATTTTTTATTAAAAGGATGAATCAAACACGACTCGGGCTTTGGAGAGGAACATGCTGTGAACGGTGATCCGCATTCTCTCCTTCAAAGGTGGCAGGAAACGTCTGTAAATGCACTTTTTTTTAAAATTGAACAGATGTGGAAATTTGAATTATGGAAAGTTTTATTTCGACACGAAGCTCCTCGATATGCTCCGAACAGGTCTACCCACGTTATTAGGGAGGAACGTTGGGACATCAAGGTGGCATTTCAAGCACTCACAAGCACATTTGCGACAGATTGTTTCTGAAACTATTCCTGCACAAAAGCCCAAAGCGTTATTACCTTGCGAAGAAGCGTTGGGGGGAAAAGCGCTTTAATGGGGGGGAAATTGTGACATTTGCGCGCGTTTCCACTTAACACGTCTGCATGTGAGTAATATCAATAAAACGATTTCAAGAATGATCGTGAGCCATCTTGTTTATTCGTGATTTTACATCAACAATGGCGGAGACACACAATTCCGTCTTTCACAGGAGAAACACCAGGAAAACGAGCATATTGTAACATCAATATATAACAAGACGTACATAAAGATTATATTCAGTGCAAAACAACTAGCCTACGCTATATCACCAGCACAATAAAATAATAATAATAAAAAAATCCCTTACTTTAAAATCGCTGTAGATGTAGCAGGTATAATCGTACACAGTAAATGTGCGTTCTAGGCAGTTTTAGTTGTTGGGGAAATAGCTTGAAATCAAACCAGAGCGATGCCATAAGTCAGGAATATAAATTCAGCAAAGGCAGGGCTCTGAGTTTAGGTAGTGCCATGGTGCAGTCTCGGAAATGTTTGCTTGAATCTCTTCCTTAAGACTCGCAAATTGTCTTCAACAAGTGTATGCTGTGTGTCGGGTAAATGCTACATAACGATGATATAGAACACTTTGAAATTTAAAACATCTGAAATCTCCGCTTTGAGAAATCTCTATTGCAATTTCCCCAGGTTTAGGTAGCATCAAACGACTGCATTTCCCTGGTCATCCTATAGAAAAAAAACAGGGTCTGAGGAACTAACGGCTATTTTGCTCCAGCCATTAAAATTAAAGAATAAAACAGTAATGATTAGAGTAAGAAAGACTTCTGGTTAGGCCTTCGGCCAGTGTGACTGTTGCGGTGACTTCTCAACACGAACTATTAATTACTGGCCTACATTTCGCTTAGTTTTATTCTGAAATGTTCTTTGAAACGCAGGCTGGAATCTATTTACACTACAGATCAGCGTTCGGTTTGATCGTACTCGGCTATGCACGTAATAGTTATTCAAATCAAATTTGTCAAAAATAGCTAAGCCTTTTTTCCATCTAACATGCGCTTTAATTTGCCCCACTTTTTAAAGCGAGGGTGTCAGTCTATCAAAGAAAAGGTGCTACAGCCGCATGTAGCGTCTACAGAGAAATCCAAATCATGTTAGAATAAATGTTGAGGATTTTTTTGTCTATTTATGACAGCAACATTGGTGGGATTTCTGTTTTCCTCTCGACAAAAAAAAATGAAAGGATGGTCATAAAGTTAACGCTCTCTGACTCCTTGTGACTCTTCATCTGTTTATGGGGCCACTCTTTTTTTCTCCCTTTCAGCCATATAACCATAAAAAGGACCATAAAATCACTCCTTGGCCTCCTCTTTCTCTTCCGCTTCTTTCTCTTCCGTCTCTTCCCCTTCACCGTCCTCGTTGCCCTCTTCCTCGGCTTCAGCCTCTCCCCTCGGACCCGGAAACTTGTCTTTGTTGTTCTCTTTTTTCCACTTCATCCTCCTGTTCTGAAACCAAATCTTCACCTGGCGCTCGGTCAGGCTCAAGGC
Source organism: Takifugu flavidus (assembly GCF_003711565.1). Taxonomy (NCBI): domain Eukaryota; kingdom Metazoa; phylum Chordata; class Actinopteri; order Tetraodontiformes; family Tetraodontidae; genus Takifugu; species Takifugu flavidus. Next base: position 8,975,484 of record NC_079527.1, on the reverse strand, counting down.
GTGGGACACCTCGATTCTCCTCTTGCGCGTCAGGTAAGGATTGAAGAGAAACTCCTTCTCCAGTTCGAGGGTTTGGTAGCGACTGTAGGTTTGTCTCCCATTCCGTCTTCCTGGGGCTTAAATGAAATAAAGTCAAAGGTTAGCCGGACTCAGCATGGTCTCCATTTAAAAAAAAGAAAAAAAAAACACGAGTGATAATTAATATGACATGTGCTTTGATTCCCCACAGTGTGAATAGTAATCACCATCATTAAAGCTGTCAGATGTATTACATTTCAAATTCATTCTAAAATCAAAGCTTTAGTATTTGGAAAATCTTGAAAAGCATTCCTGCGAGTGATTATTTTCTATTAATATTATAATTTATTAATTTGTGAATGTGCCAATCTGTCTGTAGAGGTGATAGGCTGTCAGAATTTAGTATTTATCTGTGCAACTATAAGGTAATTCACATAAATTTAAGCAGAAGTGTCCCAATTCCATCAGTTTATTGTTGCCACGTTCCTGCATTCAGAAAACTGATCGTAGTGTGTTTTAATTGAGATTGATATTAACACGTGATTTCTGTATGGTTTTCATCAGCAGCCAAGGTGGACATTTTCACTCACGCACACCCAGAGTGACACATACATGGGGAAAATCAGAGTGTGAAACAGCCTCGCGAGATGGGTGTAAAGGTTACAGATGATAAACATCTCTAAAATATGAAGCATACATCTGTGTGGAATTAATGCAGCATTACAGCTGCAGCATTATGATCGATGGGGAGGCAATATCGGCAAATCCCTCATGATTAGACCATATGAGTCACACTGGGCCTCGGAGGTTCAATAGCCCCCTAAAAAGAACCCAGATTGTGGACAATCTGGCCGTGCCTCGGTTAGCATTCTGCATGCTACGTGGTGTGTGTGGCACTCCAGCGTTTGCAACTTGCAACTGAACTCGTCCTGTCTCTCCTCTGCGGTTGGAGTTTGTGAAATATCCTACGTCAACGATAATTGCCTTCAAAGAGCGGGTGTCATGAGCTGTGATCAGATATGCCGTCTTTAAAGGCACTTCTAAGCAACCATCCAGCCCTGTATGGACATGTGCTGCAGAGCAACAGCAGCCTGCAGTGCAGTTCTATGTGCCCCATCATGTTCCCTCACTAATTTCATTTTATAGGTAAGAGACACCCGTGCGCTGAGGCAACATTTTAGTACACATACAAACACGCTCATACACACGCAGACACGCACGTACGCGCGCACACAGAGAAACATTGGGGAGAAAATGTAGGAAATAACAGTATTATTCTGACCGTGGGGTCTCATCCAAGGAAACATAAGACTGGGAGAGGAGTTTTGATTTAAGTGGCCTTGTCCTTCTCCGGGGTTAGAGCTGCTCGACGATTTACAGTCTGGATATTGCGCTAGGCTCGCGTCTTGCTGGGTACCATAAAGCGTTTGCCTCGGAAGGGCTTCGTATCCATAAAATTTCGTTGCGTCCCCGTGGCAAGCCAGAGCACATGGGTTCTGCTGGTATCCTGGGTTGGAGATCCCCGTGGTGCCGTGGTGGAAAAAGTCCTGCACATGATGGGACGGGTGCTGAAAGCCCGGCGCGGCTCCTCCGGGTCCGTAAACGAGCGTGTGGCTGCGGGCAACGCTCTGTGGAAACCTGCAGTCGTAGTAAGTTGGCTCCAGTGACTCGCCGCCTTTGTACTTAGAAAAAAGAGGGTTTACAAAATAGGAGCTCATGTTGAGTTAGCATCAAGCGGACGTGACTCTCTCGCGGTGGATTATCTCCTTTAGGTTGATGGCAGTCTTTTGTTTAGGGTCCCAACTCGCACAGCGCACGCAGACAGACAAACCGGAACTAGAAGAAACGCTGCCCCTTTGGACAATCCACGGCAGCTCACTCTCTCTGAGCAGCTCCTCTCATCGGATTTCTCTCCCAGCCGTCAGTGCTTTTCCCCCCGAGCTTTGTGCAGGCTCAAACCCGGCTCATGGCATGCGCTTTTTTTGCGCGTTAGCTGGCTTGCTCGACCGGCACAGTCACAGACGCTGCTCTTTTCTTTCTTTTTCCTTTTTTTATGCTTCCCACCCAACCGCCCCCACCACGGGCGCCCCCACCCCCACCCCCACCCCTTCATCTTTCAAAGACCGGTCAGACGTAGGGCCTACGTATATCCACCTTGAGAGGAGCTGTACATTTCATAAGCAGCAACTTGTGAGCTTTTAAATATGATCATTGTTCTGGTTCCTTTTGAAGGTTGTTATAAAGCGATTATTGAAAACGCAGCGCATGAAGGCAAACTGGTGCATGTTTATTCGGATTTCCTCTGGTTGCTGAACGGTTAGATGTAAATAAATAAATAAATAAAAAACAACTAGAAATGTTGACTGCGATAAAACTGTCAGGAGTTTGGTTCGACCTCACAGCAGCCCTGAAGGTTACACACGACGTGTAGAAAGTAGTTGACCTCTAATGGACTCCAGGAGGTCAGAATTTTATACGCTCATGAAATCCAAATCACAGAACGGTTTAAAAACACACACGGGAAAACACACTGACACATCTAGACTGGTGCTTGGGGGCGTTTTGGTTTGGTTTTCTTATTTAAAATGCCAAAATGTAAAACAATACAGCAAAGAGCGGAGCGACACACTCGCACCGACGCAGTAAAACAGCAAAGACGAAGGCGACCTGTGAATACCGGGTGCAACTTATACTGACCCCGTAAAACCGACGTGGATACGCAGTAAATCTCGCACACGCAGGAGTTCATAAAATTTTACATCTGATGTTTAGCTGCAATGACAACGCGCACTATACGGCCACGTTGCAGAAAATACACACTAAGGTTTTTTTTGGTGATGCTGCTAGACTTTTACACATCGCCGTAAAATAAGAAATGCGCACAAGGCGAATTTATTGCCCATTCACACTCTATAAATATGCATATTGCCAATCATTGTCGTACACTTCAAGATTTGCCTACTGGTAAAGACCCAGAACATTAAAATGTTGCTTTTTCTTTCCTATTTTAGTGCGTGGGAGCTGTTTTCAGTGTATATGATAATAGCTTTATTGGTGTGTGTGTGTGTGTGTGTGTGTGTGTGTGTGTGTGTGTGTGTGTGTGTGTGTGTGTGTGTGTGTGTGCGCGCGCGCGCGCGTTGCTTTTTGTCTTTGTCTTTTTAACGTTAATGTCAGTGTTTACGTCTTAATTGCCTTGAAACTGCTATTAAATTTTTTATTATTCATAAAGTATCCTTGTCTGTGCATTTATTTAGATATTTTCTATTTAAACAGCCCATTTAAATGTGAAAACTTCAAAATAAACATTATGGTCGAGTCAGATGAGCTTATTTTATTATTAATTGAAATACATCAGCATACATTGATTTATGTTACAATTAAATGCTGGACAATTACGGCTGGCGTGTGCGTGTGTGGACAAAATGGTGTCCTGGCGCGTAAATGTTGCTCTGGAGGTAGGAGGAAATAAAAATTGGAGAGACATGGAAGGGAAAAAACCATTCCGCGTTTGTAAGACAACAGCCAGCCGCCTGCATTCCGCAGATCTGTTCTGTGGCCTGTTCAGCAGAATGCGGTCGCTGTCCATATCTGTCATTTTGTCATCGATAGGCTGTTCCTTAGTTTTCAGCCAAGCCACAGAGCTGCTGCAGAACCCTTCAGCGACTCACCTCAAAACGTGGAGCAACAGCGTCATCTAGCGTCAACTCATGTCCTTAAATCTGGAGGACTCCACCAATCACAACTGTGACGTGGACACAAAGAAACGACTCATTTGTCCAAGCTTGTTTCTAGGATAATCTTTTTTCTTCGTACACATTTCAAAATAAGATCCATGTAGATCGAGTTAGGTAATGACGTCACTTAAAAAAACATTTATCGACGTTGTATTTCGTTTTCTTGGCACCTGTACATAAAATATATCAATGCCAATGCAAAAATACTCGACCCACTGATGTTTCCAATCTAATTCTGCTGCGATAGGTCATCTTGATGGAGGGCAGAGGGCTTGCTGCTGCAGGCGAAAAGTCCTGAGCGGTGTGCATGGCTCCCCTTTGAACGAGTCCACCACCACCGTCCATTAAAACCATAAAGTAATTTAGCCCAGACGTCTAGCCAGTTAGTCGAGTTTGCTTTGTTCGTCTGCATTTGAGACAAACAGCCGAACTCCAACAGGGGCTGTAAAACTGGCATTTTTGTCCCAGCAGAGCGGAAACGCGCTAGTTTGGGCTTCTAAATCACAGTATCCTGTCCGCATTGTTTGGCACTACAAAAAGGCAATTTAGGAATCACAGGAAACAAATGTGTGACATGGGAAATAGTCTCTGACTTAAAACTCAGATGGTGAAATTCGGTGTGAGATTATTTGGTGACCTGTGAGCAGAATCATGGTAAAACTATCAAAGCTCAGAGCCCCTGGTCAAAGTAATGTCGGGGTGGAAATGAATTTGGAAAAAACCAAACCGTGCCGTTTTGACAACTGTGTTTTTGAAAGATAAACAGGCGTGGATATATTTAGATTTCACTTTTACGGACCATATCGATCAATATCGTCGTTATGTTTTTCCAAAAACATGTCCGAAAAAAACGCTTTGGTTGTTCTAGCTTATTTTAGCAATAAATAGGTAAAACGCAAATTACTTTTATTCCTATGTAACTATAAACACGTTTCGTAATTTCGTTGCAGGAAATCTGTAATTCTGAACAAAAAATAACTTTATGTTTATTTTCTACATATTGAAAACAGGCACGAAGATTTAAATACACATTGTTTAAAGAAGATTTAATAGGACCCTCAAATTCAGCTCCACTGACGCAGCTTGGACTCATAAAGGTTTGACCTTTCTTCTGACACTGGGCACAGAACTTATTTAGGCCTTGGACCTGTTTAGGTCTTGAAGTAACTCATTTCCAATAAATAAATAAAGATGTTTCAATCAAAACTATTTTAATGAATAATTATTGTATATCTAGGAATTTAACCCGTTTATATTAAAGATGCCTGTGGCTTTAAAATGACCATGAAACACGTTCTAGCCTCCTGGCTGCTGTTGTGTTGGTGCAGAATTAAATGCTTTCAATAAAAATATTTAAATATTTAAAAAAATAAATACACAAAAACAAAGCAGCAAAAAACAATTTAGGAATTAGGTTTATATTTGCAGATAGCTCTATCTACACGTTTTAGATAAACTCGTAAGCTATTCTCAAAAAAGGAGGATACACAAATACAACAACTACACATGATACACCACGGGGCAATCCAATTTCTGTACAAAATACTACAGTTGCACAAGATTCAAAAGAAAACAAACATATACGGAGGAGCTTTCACATTATAAATTATGGATTGGGGGATATTCAAAATAATTCAAGTATTATTTACTTTACTTTTCTTTCATGTGTCTATAAACTGCACGTCTATATTTTGATACAAAAAGCAAAGTCATTTCTAAGGTAAAGAATAGTTTAGCTCCTCACGTTTTCTCTTTAATACTTAAGACAAATCTCTTGAAAATAACGATCATATCTAAACAGTCTCCAAGCAGAGGTTAATACAAAAATCCAGCGCTGATAAATATAAAGACAGGGAGGGATTCGTTTTCCTAGATCTGTGCTGTCCATGTCACTTGTGGGTACTGGCACTCGCAGTCCACGTTATTGTTCCTTGCTGTCGTTCTTTTCTTTGTTCATTTTCTTCATCTTCATGCGCCGGTTCTGAAACCAGATTTTGACCTGCCTCTCGGTTAGATTCAGGACCCGGGCGACCTCGAACCGGCGGTCTCTCGTAAGGTACATATTGAACAAAAACTCTTTTTCTAGTTCGAGAGTCTGGTATTTTGTATAAGGGCATCGTTTCTTCCTTGTGGAGCGGGCATGTATCCAATTTGCCACTGGATTATCTGCAATTAAACACCATAATTAAGGGCAAAAGGTACAATATATGTATTAACAGTAATTAAATTGTCAGCATTTATAGGACCGTCAATTAGACACTTACAAAAGAGAAACGACGAAACGGTTTCCCCCCTCCCCTATGTTTTTACTGCAATGGCGTTGCTACACAGGTTTAGATTTTAGCCCTACGCGCAGGTATCACAGACAGTAACTTCACGTTTCTCAAGCCTTTTTGCCTGAGACTGTGCTGATTTGCTTCCCTCCGTCATAAAATCCTGAATGTGCTTATTCATTTTATTGGCCCATATAATGACCCACGGTTCATGCCTTTACAGGTCCGCGGTGAAAGTCCTCCGCTGTCACCAAATTCCGCAAGTTAGTGGAAATCTGTCTTGTGGTTTTGTTTTTTGGACGAGGAAAAGTGAAACTCCGTTTTTCTTTATCAGGGGCGATTAATTACAGCCCAAATATGAGCTGCTGACTGTGGATTAAAACGATGACAGTGTGGATTTAAAAGAATAATCTATTACGCGGGGTTATCGTCGTTCTGTGGTTAGATATGCTTCATACACTATTTCTGATTGATTTGGTCTTGGTTGCTGCTTCAGGAGATAACATCATATATGATCTCCATGATAAGGGACACCCTTCCAAATTCAACGTCTCGTAGGTTTGAGTCCATGTTTACAACCCTGTCTGGTTTTATAGCCCCAATATTAGCCCAGGAGCGTTTGGCTTTTATAGATCCTAAAGCTTTCCCACTCGCAGGGGCGATTCGGTGCAGAGCCGAAACGGAGACTGAAACTGTAATTTAACATTACGCAAGACTTCAGGGAAAAGCACCTCAAAACCAACGCGGTTTTACTCAACAAAAATCTCTCGGCTGTAAAACCAGAGGCGTTTCAACTTACTGGGATCTAGCTCCGGCTTCTCGTCTTTATGTTTCCCCGAAGCAACGAGCTCTGGTTCCGGAGAGGGGATATTCTGGTGCGTTTTGTCTCGGATATCAGCGGTGCAGTACAGATAATCCGCGTAGGTCCGTCCGGTGGAGCCGAGGCAGTCGCCGGCTCTGTGCTCCTGAAATGCGTCGGGCTTCAGTCCGTAGTGCCTGCCGTTGCCCGGATAGCCGTGGAAAGGCACCGCGCCGGATATCGGTTCCAGCCATGACCGCATATACCTCGAGTCCGTGGCTAAATGAGGTTGGTGACTGTATGGATGGTAACCCACGGATGGCTGAGTGTGCACGGGGGCCCAGGACGTTGAGAAGACGGGTGCCTTTGGTGCGAAGCTGCAGGACGGAAAGTCAGCGCACTCCGGCACTAGGGACGTCGTCCGAGGGCCGGCTGGGTGCGAACCTTGAGCGGAGAACCGGGCAGCAGCAAGGACATCCTCGTTCTCATGGTTGATCAAAGAGTCCACATAATAATTAGTTATGGGACCCGTGGTCGACATGTCGAAGCTTCCCCAGCTCTTTTACATGCATCCGATTATTATATGGGCTGTATGTGTACTTTTTATCTAGCCATAGAACAATCAAGGCAGGTAATTATTTCTCAGAGCTTCTGCGGCTTCTATTGGCTGCCCCTGCGACACGTGATTATATTTACTCCCGCAAAAACTGTACAGTGGATCAATGCGCCACTAGTGCTGGAACACGAAAGGCACAATAAATGGATTAAAGATTTTGCCATTTGCCGTCTTCTGTTGGATTTAGCAGAGGTAACGTCAGCGGCCATGTTTTTTTTTCCGTTTTTTAAAAAAATGTGCATTTGGAGCCCTGACGCACTGGATCAGACTGTGGTCGAAGCACGGACCTGCGCGCATGCATCTAAGGAGGGAACTATTTGATGGTGTAATCAATCTCTGTCCGGCAAAACCCGTAGTAGCCCCCAGGTCTGCTGCAGATTATATTAAAGCATCAACTTTTATCTTTTGTTTAATCCAACCGAACATCTGATCATGTTAAGGATTTAATACTTCCGGTATAATATTATGTCAAAATAAAGGAGTCGTCTCAGCCGCAACATGTAGTCAGGGCATTGAGGAGAGGGGATAAAATCCGGTGTGGATGATACATCAGCAATAAAATCAGCACTTTTAACGGCAAACCAAACATTTCCTAAATTAGATCTGCGGAGATATGAGAGGGGGGTATTCACATTCTTGACAAGCAGCCCAATTCATATAGATATATCCAGCTAGTGGGCCTTCATGGTTTTATGCCCATCAATAAATTTTAACGAGGGCCATTTGATTGTTCATAAATGTGCCGTTAATAAGACTACAAGTGAGTAAAGCAGCAGCAGAATTTGCATGTGCGGAGGGTCGAGGGGCAGCAGCAGAGCAGGTAAAGAGGATTGTTACAGGGCTGAGCAGAACTCAGCTTTTATAACAGGGGTAAGGTTACCGCTGTAGGGTAGAGTTGATTGTTTTTCTCTGCAATATTGTTGTTCAACGTGACAGTTAGTGCGCCGTGCAACAGCCCTGAATCAGCGATGCGTTGCACAAATACCAACGGGGACAAATACGCAGCGTTTAACGCAAATATGCGTGATGGGTGGGGTGGGTATCAACGGGATTTTGCTGCAGTGGTTTCAGAAAGCTGCAAGCCCCGTTCCCGTCGTACGGTGATTTTGTTACAACACATAGTCGATGTTTTTACCCAGATTACGATAGTTTGATTAAGAAAATGACTTATCACATTTGTTGTCGTGGAATAGACTTTTTGACAATTTGCGTTCAATGTTCATTTAAATAAACCCTCGAATTAATTAAAGGAAATTGCTATTAGAGTTGAAGACAGTAAAGCAAAGCTGTCAAGCGGCGCATTTTTGATAGAATGTTACAGAAATAATTAAAATCTGGTTCACTTTTTTCATATCTGTCAGATGACGGGGAATGGATTTAATAATCACAAAGCGTATTTTCTGGCAGACTGCTCTGAATTATCAGTCGTCACACGTTTAGTAGATATTTTGGGTTATGAGATTTAATAACGGAGTAACTTGAACCAACGACGTTTGGAGTTCAGATTCAACCATGACATTTTAAAGGCCAGGCAGCAGACCTTCACACACACGCGCGGAGCGACGTGCTGGTGTGAGCTGAAGAATGCGCAGCGTATAAGGAGACACAAATATGTCCAGCACATCGCTCACGTGTTATCGGAAATAAATATCATGCGTGCACACTTTACCGCATCAAACCATTAACGCTGAACTAGTTTTCTACAAGTGAACTCTGTTTGTTCTATTCCCGACATTACGCCGTGCCCAGTAGTCTTTTATTGCCATAACATATGGTCATAGATTACATATCCAATGTCTCATATGATGCAGCTAAAGTTTCTTTACGTACGGAATTGGATGTATGCCTCGAATGTGTGCGTGTGCATGTGCCTGTTCCATTGCAGCTTTCGCTTGTTTGTTTAACGGACTATCATAATAAAAAATATATAATTTTAACCCTGGCAACATTTCCTTGGCTTGACATTTTTCACAACACAAATTAAATCTATCACTTCCTTGCAGACGTTCTGTGATGTCATGCATTTTAACAATAACGCATTGAATAACAGAGATGAGAGCAAATTGTGCCTCATATACTTGTTTTGAACGGACGTCCTAAAGATGTGAAAATATATATTCAGGCAGGGGAGACGTCAAAGACGACAGATGAGACTGGAACTGAGGCGCGGACCACAGCAAATCGTCAAATACAAAACCATAGAACGTTCTAAACATGTGCCTTTATATAGTTATATTATGTAATAACTAGTACAAGGTTTAGAAGTGCACGAACACAAACCAAGTTTGTTCTAAAACCCACAGAATTCCACATTAACATACACTCCAGATGCGGACAGCGTGCACAGCCCAGCGCGTGTGGAGCAGTTTGAACATGGATAGGTACAGTTCTGGTGGGATTTCTATTAAACATATTCATCAAAAACAGTCATTGATGGATCTGCATATTTAAGTTGGTATCCCTTCATATGATGTTTAATGCATTTTGAGCTTCACGTCTTTATTGTATAAATGAGAGGTGCCTTCCAATGACCCCCCAGCTCTCAATCTAAATAGTGTTGGTAGAGGTGTGGAATATCTAGCCGTAGGTCACGAACTGCATCAATAGAATAAACACAATAAAATATCGAGATTGTTTCTGCCAACGTGAGTCATCTTTATAAAGAACAAATCAAGCTCGTCATGCCACGCAAATATTTGTGTCGTTGCAAACCACCCGCAGAAGATGTTTTAACCCGCCTCTTGTGCTTTTTACGTACTCATCCGCTGAAAGACGAAAAGATTTCTAACAGAGACATCACGTAATGTAGCAACAACATATAATCAAGCAGCTGTTTTCCCTCCTCTGACCAGCAGACCAAACACGCCTTCTTCTCACAGACACCGTTTGCAGCTCTGCGCAACCGCCGCTGTAACATTTGGATGATATTTTCCGTGCGTAAATTTCCTACATGTATTACAGTTGATCTCATCGCTCCATGTGCTGGGCAGAAAGCGCCACGTAACCAAGACGTAAGTCTGATTTTATACCACACACTCACAGCAGTGTTTCTCCGGACACAATCATTACAATATCACACTTTCAGGTAATTCACACGCATAAAATCTGTTCTTGAATGTGCATTTCCCCCTAAAACTGTTATGAACAACATAAAACAAGCTGTAAAATGTATTTTAAGGTTAGCCAGTGTTCGATTATGCTGCCTAGAGACGCACACTTTGCGCCGTTCGCTACACTTGAGTAGAAAATATGCGTAATAATTTTTATTTTTATTAAAATGAAAGAAAATGTGGGTGGCATTTTATGGGACCACGGTTGGCCGGCTCAGGTATAGCAGACACCGAGACGCCATTTTTTTACATATAATTTTTAAAAATTTAATCTAATAAGTATAATAAATAATAACGCCACTGTGTCTGAAATAGAGGTTTGTTAAAATGTTTTCTTTCCCAAATAAGCGTCGAAGCAGTCCCAAAAAACAGAGAAACGTTAGAAAAAAGAAAAAAAGCTCGTCAGCATATTTTGGTTCATGTCTCATCCTGCCAGTAGCATCAACACAGCTGCCCCGTGGAAAAGCTCCAGTTCAATTCAGTAAGTTTTATGTTTAGCCTCTATGGTTTTAGGGTGAATTCGAGCTGTTCCCGGGGCTGTTTCCAATGCTGTAAAGTCTTTGTCACTGGTGCATTCCACGGGAGACGCTCATTCACTCCGCTGAATGAAAGTGACTTTGGATTCCAGACTGTCTTTGCCAGTTGTGTGGGTGGGGTGGGGGAGACAAGGGGAAATGCTGACCGGTAATAACAATGGTGTGTCTTACTTAACTGTGTCTTACCGGGCTAACTTCACCACATGAACAAAGAAATCAATGAGGGCGTTGATATTTTGGTCAAATTCTGCCAACTCGTACATAAATTGATGATGATCACGTTTATACTGTTAATTATAAGAGATGATAGATTCAGTACGGTCAAATTTCCCTGCTGCGCGACTTAAAAGATTAATCCTTTGTATAAAATAAGAGTACACTCAATATGATGAGTTAATTAATTCTCTGATGCCAGCGACGTAATAATGAATATGTAAATTGTGTTTTAATATCCTCATTACAATTAAGTCAATGTCGCTTGACACATATTTGCTTGAAGAATAAATATTCTGTCTGAAAATGTCCCAGGTTTAGAATTTTACATCCCGGAATAGACAAAATATGGACACATGAGAATTGTCAAATGAAAACAGTCATTAATTAACTCCATCCTTGCAGTCAGATGTTAATAGAATAGAATCAACAGGTTTTATCTGAATTGACAGAAAATAGCCGAAATCAACACCGAGTTATTACTTTTTAAAACCATTTAAGCAAGATAATCAATATCTGCCTTCATGTGAGTATGCACCCCCCCCCCCCCCCTAAAAATCACATCAGATTCATTCAGCAGATAAACGGATCTCCTAAATGACTCAGATAATCACAAAGCAGCCAACAGACGCCATCCTAGTCTAAAATTTCACCATGCGCTGTTTACAACTCATTCTGCTTCCGCCAGCCACAGAGGGCTTTACAGCCCACCACAAAACAACAACAAAGAGAAGCAGCGTCTCTGTCCAAGGTATTGCATCCCAGTTCATTTACAATGCCATTTGCGACAACCTCGGGTGGCTATAGGGTAATTCAGCGGAAATTGTGCCCTTGATGAAGACGAACTGACGTAATCAAGGCAGTTTCTTGTTGCCGAGCCAGGAAGCCATCCCCAACAACATGAAACTACCTAAACCACGCTCCAGCTTCGCGCAAAGGAGGTTAAAATCCGTGGAAAGGACAGTGAAAACAAAAGCCAAGTGAGGATGTAACCCTACCGGAAGAACCAGTAAAAGGTATGATTAAGACTGCAGCCAGACATATTTATGCAAATTATTAGATAGCCAGAGCAGCATATGTCTGTGCGTAAAGATAATGTTGCAAAACGGAAACACTGCTTAAGACAAAATCCTGACAGGATCGCGGTTGACGATAGCCGCTTTAATTCCGAGAGCATGACAAAGAAATCAAATAGGTGAGCATAGCAGCGCGTTGATTAATATCAATAACAGCCTCTATAAACACGACGTGTGCAGGCGTGCACCAAGAGCTGTCAAGCGAGCTCCGCTGACAGACCCGGTGTACTTTCCAAAACAGAAGTCAGCTTGAAAAAACTGCATATCAAATCTCAGTCCTACCTCGTCTTCCCTGCTGACGACGCCTCACCGGTGCGTCTCCTTATCCACGTGCTTGTCACGGTGGTTGTCATTGTTCGTGCGTCTTTCCACTTTATTCCCCATTCTTCTCTTTGTCCCGCTTGCTTCCATTATCCCCGGGTGATGAAGACACGGCTGTTCCCTCCAGCCCAGCTCCGAGGCAGGACAATGCACGTTGCGGTTTGTGCGGTGTGGATTCGCCCTCCTCCACACACACCTTTAAACGCATCTTTACTGCTGCGGCACATTATATTTGCAGATCATAAAATCCACCCCCAACGCTTTCCAGGGCGAACCTGACATTAGAATTTTATGACCTTGACTTACTGTGGTCACCTGGATAATATTTAAATCAACGTTATGGTCTTTCACTATACTGTTTAAAGTGCCTGATCTCTTTCATCCGCAGCATCGCTCCTCTGTTCATTTCTAACACCAGAGGAAGGACAAAGTTGGAAATGTCTTTCGATCCGCCCTGCTTTTAATTCTTTTGGTAGCGTTTGTCCTCACCTAGCTCCAGATCGAGCGCGCACTGCACGTATGTGCCACACACAAGTTGAAACATTTGCTGTGACTCAGTGATGTGAAACTGCTCCAGAGCCACCGTTGTTTTTATATGATGGGCGGATATATAATTATCGTTGAGCCAACACCTTATTGTCACAATCCTGATGAAAGATGGCAGGTACGTCAAGTCTATGCGGGGAAGCGTCTAAGAGTTTGTGCAGGAAGGCACAAGGTGTGTGTTTGTGTGTGTTTACGTGTGTGCATTATAACGTGTATCTGTTTTGTGGGTCATGCGTAAATCTGTGTATGGTGGAATGTCCATGTGCGTGTTGGCTGCAGAAGAGATCAGCAGTAGTTGTAAACTACACCCTGCTCCCTCTCTCGACTCTCCCTGTTGAGCTTCTTCAGCTTCATACGCCTGTTTTGGAACCAGATCTTGACTTGTCTGTCGGTCAGGTTGATACTCCGGCTGATCTCCAGGCGGCGCTCCCGAGACAGATACATGTTGAACAAAAACTCCTTCTCCAGTTCCAGCGTCTGGTGCTTTGTGTAGGGACACCGCTTCTTCCTTCCACTCTTGGCTTTTAACCAGTTGCCCGTAGTCTTTTCTGAGGATGCATCATCTAGGAGAACAAAAGGGACACATTATCCAGTAATTGTGGACAGACCGGAGAGAGTACACGCGTCCAACATTTCGACGCTGCATCTTATGCACATGCAGATTAATAGAGAGCAGCTTTACCTGGGTGTGGACCCTCCGTTACTGTCCTTTAAAAAACAACAGTCCTCTTTTTATGTTCCTGCTGCGTGATAATTTCATGAAATCAAAGTAGCAACGTCCCTGCAACGTCTTCTCTTCCTCAGCCAATAAAAATATCACTTATATACACGGAAGCCAAAGGGGAAAATGAGAGGGGGGAAAATCTGATGTTCTCTCTTGAACAAAAGGACGTCTCTGCAACCACGTGATTAAAGAAGACATTAGACAGTGCGTGTTTTTGATAAAAGGGGGCACCACGCTGGAAGACGGTCAGTTAATTTCTTAATTAGTCTGTGCTCTCTGGGGAATAATGGCAGAGTGTGTACGAATACACACAAGTAAGGGCACACGGGCTAATATATACCAGGCAGGTTACAGTAATAATTACCTTAATGTGAGTGCTCCGTCAGTGGCTCCCATTTAATCATTACAAAAACATTTAAATCACTAACATGAGATTAGCAGGGCACGCACACGCACACACACACACACACACACACACACACACACACACACACACACACAAGACGATCCTATCTGCTTCAATTAAATTAGAATAAAGTGGAGGAGCTTATTAGTCGCCATGTCATGGAACTGTTACCCTAAACTATAAATAACAAGCAAATTGAAATTAATTAGAACAAGAAAATGGTAAATAGGTACACTTTATACCCTACTACCAAATTGTTTTTTATTATTAGTAGTAGTAGTTTTAGTATTAATAATATAAATAGCTAAATAATAATAATAATGCATATCTATCTATCTACAATAATAATAATGGTAATAATAATAATAATAATACAAATAATAATAAGAGGAATAGATCTATAATTACACATTTTATATATATATATTTATTAAATAATAGTAATAATAACAGAAATAACGTAGTTGCAGTATAATTATTCATTATCGGACTATATTGTGAATATAAATGGAGAATAGCCAAGGTTGTAAGTTAAAGCATCACCCACGGAATAAAACAAATTTGAATAAATGCAAATCATAAAGCCATAGCATGTTTAGCATGGTGTGTGTGTGTGTGTGTGTGTGTGTGTGTGTGTGTGTGTGTGTGTGTGTGTGTTGTGTGTGTGTGTGTGTGTGTGCCATGCTAATCGAAAGGTTCCACCGTACAGCTCATGTTAGCCTGTCAAATGACAAAACGACTGTTTCCAAACACGAGTACGCGGCTGTTACGCAACAGTATGGCGGACACATTTAAACATAAAAACAATGCACGCTGTGACTGCAAATTTCTACCTTTTAATTCCTCGTTGTCAGACGTTTCTGAGCAGCCGTCACTCCGGGCCTTCTCTTCCTTCCTCTCATCCTTCCCTGTCTCCGTTGCAAATTTGCTGCAACTTATTTTTGATTGTGACTCCACAGATGTCCCCAGGTGGAGCAGAGAGCAGGCAGGGGCGAACAGCTGGTCGTCCTGCTGCGGCTCCTCTCGGTTGTACATCTGGAAACAGCCTCTGGCCTGGGTGGTGGTTTGCTCAGGCCCGCATCTATTGTCCCTAAGCCGGATATAAGTCGCCGACTCTGTTGTCTGTTTCCTCTTGCTGCCATCCTGATAGAAGCAACAAAACGCCTCCTCTTTGACGTTGCCCGCTGGAAATGAGCAGGGTTGTAAACACTGGGCAACAAGTTGCTGGTCCCTGCTGCTTTTAGTGCCCGGGGTCCATGTGGACGGCTGTGCTGACAGGTACGGTGCATCCTGGAAGCCGCTCAGCAACACGCTGCCCGCAGGAACGTCGCGGCTTTTGGAGAGAGGTGACGGCTCAACCTTCATCACTGAATATCCGCACTCTGCAGCTGTGTGGATGTACATCCCCGAATTACTGGAATAACCCTCATCTCTGAAGGAAGATGATCCTCCCATCAAGGGATCCATCAGGAAGTTACCGGAGTTATTCGGACATGACATTATTATTATTATTATTTTGCATTTGGCAGCTCAGACTGATGGCCCGCTCTGTTCCACTATGCGGGGTTTGTCCTGGAGCAAATAGGACAGTGGGATGCTGACATCTTTTGGAATGGCGAGCACAGAAAATATAAGTAACATAATTATGGATGCTGAGAGACATGTCATGTGACGGTTCCAGACCAATAGCAAGGTGGAATTGGCCTTGGCGCTCCAGACCGACGTGACGTCAACGCGGTCAAGTTGGGAAATCCGCAGGCTTTTAGATGGAGCAAGACCGCCACCTTGTGACCATGTGTGGGTCAGGACAATGGGCCTGCAGCAGAGGGAACAAAGGAGAGCTGCTGCAGCAGCCGGCATTTCCGAGGGACAGTAGCCGGTAAATTCTTTTCAGTGACTAAACTGTTTGACTTGTGAACCTCAGAAAGTGGTGATAAACGCAGCAGTGCAAATTTTACTCAGTTTCCTAACGCAAATGCTGCGGAGAGGACAGCAATCATGGATTTCTCCTGAAAGAGAAGGGTTTTCTCCTTTCTATTCTTGTTCTCATCGATTATCTTATGTTGCTGCCACCGTTTTAATAAGGTAAGACGTGCGTACATGAGTTAGTAACGATGAAATCATGAGAGAAATGCAGAAATGCGTGGCTAAAATCTGTTTTAAACAGGAAGGAATCTAGAGGCTTTAACCTTTAACGACGTCTTAGCCCTAAAATTGACTGGGCCCATCTAACCTAAACAAAAAATAAGTTCCTTTCCCCCTTAATCTTACAGTAATATCTATATACTAGACTTCTCGTTTATTGATTTGGCTTTTTTGGATGACACGTTTTATTTCTATTCTTCGGCGCTTCTCTGTCTGACCTGTTGTAAAACATGTTTCCAACACGGTGAATCTGAAGTTATTTAACGTTGAATAAATGTTAAGTACTTTATTTTACGTGCCAAACTATAAACCTCGTCCAGTATCTCTGACTTTTATCCGTTAAAAAATTGAATTGCAATTATTATACTACAGATTCGTTTTTAAGTATTGTCGTTTATAAACATTATTTTTAGCTTTTCTCTGTGTTTCTTCAGTGATTCTTTTTCTTCACAGATAACAAATAGTTGCTCCAATGTATTCATGAAACTATGATCGCGAACAGTAGGTCAGAAAGAGGTTTTTCTGCCAAATGGCCAAATGAAAACGTTGCTTTCCCCACATCGACAAGCTGACGTGTCATGTTATGTGGGACGCACGTCCAATTCAGGCACACGCACGGAGGCAAAATCCTGCTGTTCACTATTATATCAGTCTTTATCAGGCGGTGCAACAGGACTCGTTCGTGGACCAAAGCAGTTTCATGTAGAAATGACGCGCTAGCGGGCCTGTGTTTGTGTATGAGTGTGTGTGTGTGTGTGTGTGTGTGTGTGTGTGTGTGTGTGTGTGTGTGTGTGTGTGTGTGTGTGTGTGTGTGTGTTCCTTAGAAACCAGCAGTTTGGCAAATTATGTAAAACTTGTTGACGGTGAATAAAATGCTGATGTGCCTTTAGGTGAAACGTTAATGATCGTTCGAGCTCGCGGCCCTGTCTGCCCGTCTGTCTGTCGTTCACATTCATTTTCAAAGGCAATGACAAATAGTGGTTTCAATGTATTTTGTGTCTGTGTGTCTGTGTGTGTGTGTGTGTGTGTGTGTGTGTGTGTGTGTGTGTGTGTGTGTCTGTGAGTGTGGGATTGACTAAACACTTCTCCGTGTATTTAAATAATACTGTATTAAAGTCATATAATAAAACTCTCTGGGTGGATTTATGTCTTATATTCACCACACGTCTAACACCTTTTCTTTGATTTCTGCTATATTAGGTTCACGCTGGCAGGCTACATGTTACACTGATGCACAATTTGGACGTGCACAACATTAACGATTAAGATCACTAATCCTGGATTTATACATTATCTATGAGCATATTAATCGTTGTGGACGTTATCGATACATTTGCGCGCGCGCACTCACTCATTCTCTCTCACACACAGACACACCAGCTTCATGTAGAAACCTTCATACCACAGCACAAACTCACACAACTGTTACGCACAGTCATCTTGCCCAAATTACTTTATGGTGCGTTCACACCTCGCCTCCAGGCTAGTTCCATTTCAAGGCATAGCACAAAAAAGACACGCAAAGAAACACACACTGCAATTTTCACGATGGGTATTGTCACAAGACGTGGAGAGCATCGCGATGCCAGAATTAGTTTCACGATCTCTGACAGCGCAGTCAAATATGCGCTGTATAATTACTGGAAAAAACGGGAAAACTTGACTTCTTGAAATGCCAAGCATCCTTTGTGTTACAAGTGTGACACAATTTTGAAATTCCAAACATGAGACAGCAAAAAAAACTGCCTCAGATTTAAAAAAAAAAAATTAATTAACTTTGGCTCTAAATATTGTGAGGTGGGGGGTCGTTCATTGCTTAACAAACTACAAACATATATCTAATATCAAACATGTATCTTATTTTGACAGAACTTTTCAAAATTCTATATTATGTAGCTTTATTTTTTTACGGGGGGGTTGGTTTTATTTTTAATTATACGAGTGATCTCTTTGTTCTTGTTTTTATTTCTCTTAAAACAGCCATTTAGGCAAATACTCAAAGGAAAGCGTTCGTGTACTCTAATTTAAATCACAATTTATATTCAAAAATTACTTTTGTATTAGCTTTATTTTAAAGAAAAGAATTTTGAAACATCGCCTTTTTGGCGTTGAGGCGGTTTCACACGCACGGACTTGACTGAGCCGTATTTCACCGAAGTCTTTGCACTTGTCTAAGCTACAGCCAGCGTTTCGCCACTAAATTCTCATCCAATTAAGTAAAAGCCCGAGGCTGTTAGAATATTGCGCACAGGTAGGTCATTGTGTTGAATTTCGTGGGAATGAAGACAGAGCTGCTTTCTGTTTTGTGACAATTACAACAACGTTAAGTAAAATTAAAAAAAAAAAATTAAAGGTCGATGTGAGAGAATTCTGTTTCATCCTTGATACCTCTGTGCAGTAGGTGTCTTGTAAATAGAGAGCGACAGAATAACGATGATTTTTAAATAAAACAATCACAGTCAAAGTAAATATATTATTACGTCACTCGACCACAACACATACACAACGGGTGGCAGTTCTACCTTCAAACTTGATATAAATTATTGACAGCATAATGTGAGTGGTAATAATGGATAAATAGAATAATGAGTCAAAGTAAATCCAAGTATTTTGAGTGTTATTTGTTTGCAGGAAGTTGCAGGAGCTGCTTTTACAACACCGCTGTGTTTTATAGCCCAATAGAACAGGATAGGTGCTGAGATGTGACCACGAGACTGGAGGATAAAACAATCCAATAGATTAGAACCGCTTGTAACATATTTGCAAAGAGAAAAAAAGAATCTTAAGTCTGACTGCTTCACTACAACAGGCTCGCTTTAAAGTAATGATAGAAAAACAATAACATTTATATTGACGGGTATATCAATTATTTATTCCAGTAATTTATGCATGTGACAGTCTTTTGCTCTATAAAATAATAGTTTTATACTTGAGCTCTGAGTTGTATTTAACATTTGAAATAATGTTCCATTTGTGGGATAACACAGTTTAGTGAAATCTATAAACTCGACGTCGAAAGTCCACAATCTATTTCGATCAAAACTGTTTTCAAGCCCGTTTCGTGCAGATGTGAATGGTTTCCTTCTGCCGCTGCTTTGCTTTTGCACACAAGTGCACCGCCATTTTCTGCAATGCTGACTGAACCCAGATGGCAGTTGCAGTTCCGGCAGAGTGGACTGTCCCTCTGTCGCGCATCAGGTACTGTGTTTTTGTTGTTGTTGTTGTTGTTGTTTTTTATGCCGCATTTAATTTCATTTTAACGCGTGTCAGAGGAGAGATTTCTTTCAAGACAATTGCGCGGGGCTGTGGTGCTCCTGGCCCCCATGTGGTTGAAGAACATCATTGGCAGAAGCCTCTGCGGCGCCGTGTTAGTGACGTTGCGTGCTGGTGAAGCCATGACTACAAATTGCCCTCCACCGCCGTCCCAGGGCCAAGGTTGGTGGGTGTGTCAAGGCTCCTGCAGCCTTGATCTCTTCTGCTGTGCATCGCCTTTCCTTTGTCAGGAAGGATCCCTGTCCCTCCAAATTCATACGGCAATTTCTACCAGGAAAGATGGGGGAGAATCCAGCCTGCCTTTTTATTCTATCCTTTTCCTGGATTGGACCACACCCAAATCCCACTTTCTTTGTGGTTTAGCCCAATATATAAATGTTAACCCGCATTTTATCACAGTTTATACACACTAAGCATTAAAGCATGGTGGCAAACCAAATAATTTTACCAAATGCAGAAGATTTCCTTTCATGGAAGCCCAGAGCTGTTGAGATGTTTAGTTAATGAATCAACGCAGCAAGCACCCGCGCATGCATAACCATTTAAGAGCTCGGCATGTCTCAAAACGAATGATTTTGTCTGTCTGGAATATAAATATGCTGCCAAAATACAGATTATAGCAACACAGTTTTGAACTGTATAATGCGTGAAGGGATATACATTTTACAGGGACAATAAAGTGTATTTACAGGGCGTGCTAACGCTGGCAAACTTACCTGCTGTAGTTTAATGCGTGGGGTCAAAGTTGCTTTCTGTACACATTCCACGTCTTGTTCCCACTCACGCTCATTGGACCGTTTCGTCGCTACGCAAATTTCCGGACTGAAGGGGCTCCTCGATTCCGCTTTATTGCAACAGGTTAAAGGTGAAGAACTTGACATTATTGAAGTTCAAAGACTACATTTAATTATAAATTGCAAATGTGTGAACACTTGCAATCAATGGTTGCGACAGAACTCACACCAGAGCTTAAATTCGGTGCTTTAAAAACCTCTTTCCTTCATTCGCCCGTGGTCAGAATACACCAGATATTTATTCATAACTGATGTGATGAAAGAGGTCGAGGTTCTGAGTGAGCTCAACTCATGTTAGAAGTGTTGGCAACGCCCAGAAGGTTGAATAAATAAATAAATAAACAAAACATTGCAAAAGATATTCCACTTACTTCAACATAATTTCAGAAAAGCTAATCATGCAAGTATTTATTTGGGGCAAAAAGGCTAATGTAAATAGAATTTACCCTGGAATTCTAATTTTTAGGCTGAACAATGAACGTGACGATTGCGCACCGAAGGGGGTGGGGTTGTCGTTGCCCACAGACCGAGTTCACGTCGAAATCTTTAGGCTTAACGCCCCTTTTCGGACACCCAGTCCTGCTTGTTTACTATTTACTGCGGAAGTGAAGGCTATTCCCCTGAACAGACGGTGCAATTAAGAGAAAAAAAATAGCCATTCAGTGCCTCACCCTTTATGGCAGTGTCTAGACGACAAGAGTGGCGATTCCATTTAGTGCGCACTCAAAGAGGTTATCAGTCCACTGGCTTTCTCTGCATATCCATGATCCCGGCCGAAACCCCGGTTGGCATGCAATCTCAAATCCAAACACTATCTTGAAAGAATGACCAGCTTTGGAAAATATCACCCCCCCCATAAAAAAAAAAAAATCTAGTGAGAACAGGCCCTCCAGCACTCCTCGTTTCACAGCCGCCATCACTTGTACCCCAGTAAACGTGTGAATCCTCCTGAACTGACCATAAACAACAAGTTAAAACGTGCTAATGCCATGTATATAGGCCAACAGTTTCGGGTTATGCGCACATTTATGAGCACTTGTGAATTCCACACGGCTGTGACTCAGAATAAACGCGACAGAATCACTCAGATGATGGCACAAAAATCACACAGTCTCCGGGTTTTGCCTATATGTTTCTATTTATTTCATATTTGTTATATTCATGATACACAGGCCAACAATCTATTCTTCCTCTCTGGAATCCAAAGGGTTTAAGCAAATAATTTACCGAATGTTGGCGTTAAAGCTGTTGAGGAAGTGTAGTGAAAATAGCAGCAAGGAAAGAGGAAAAGGAAATTCAGCATATGCCTATTTACACTCACGAATGCACAACGCATATGCTGCTCTGTACAGGGGGGTAGAGTACTTTCACAGACTGCACGTCACAGTTCGTACTGGTGGAAAAAAAACACTATGAAGCTGCAGATCTTTTTTATTATTATTTGAACTGTTCAAACTCTGGTATGGAAATAATTAGATAATGATATATTATATACATAGACCAGAGAAGCGCGAGAAGCTGAAAGCTGTCTACGCGAATTTCAAATTGTCATTTGGATTTTCTTTTTTTAACAGCCAATGTGGTCAATACGAACAATAGACTAAAGAGAACAGATGATTCTGATAAACAGAGGGTCCTAATTAAGAGCATATGTATAAATGATTATTGTAACCACGTGGACCTTTCGGAAAACCACCACTAGCGCTTAAGAAATGGTGAGTTTATCCAAATCAGGCCTAATAAGTCCCACCGTTCACTTAAATACAGCTTTGTTGGTGATACGGGCTCATCTGGAAAAGGCCAAGAATTACACTTCAGTGAGGTTACCGGCCTTAATGTCACAGCTCCGGACACCTTTCCTGCTCACAATAGAGGGTTTCCGGAAAAATACTGCAGACGATCTCTGCTCAGCTTCTTCTCTTTCATTCGCCTATTCTGGAACCAAATTTTGACCTGGCGGTCGGTCAGGTTCAGCATTCTGGACAGCTGCAACCTTTTCTCCTTGTTGATGTAAACGTTGAAGAAGAATTCCCGCTCCAACTCGCGGATCTGAAATTTGGAATATGGACACCTCTTCTTCCTTGTACGAGGAGTGCCTGAAGAAAAAAGCATTATTAAAAATTCTACGAATTTTGGAAATAGAATTAGA
This sequence comes from Takifugu flavidus, assembly GCF_003711565.1. Classification (NCBI taxonomy): domain Eukaryota; kingdom Metazoa; phylum Chordata; class Actinopteri; order Tetraodontiformes; family Tetraodontidae; genus Takifugu; species Takifugu flavidus. The sequence goes on along the minus strand of NC_079527.1, from coordinate 8,952,751 downwards.
GTGGATTGAGCAAACACTTTGCACATATTTGGAGAAACACAAGAGAAAATGCATCTTTACGTTTCTAATTGGGCTATTTGCTTCATACTGGGGATGATAACATTCCAGCCAACGGTCATGGCGTAAATCAGACAGATAAGACAGCCACGAAGAGTTTTAAATATCTGATAGCACTTGACCGAAATAAAATCTACTGACAGCTTCTAAGCATGTGTTTATCTGTTGGAAATGCGCAACAATAGAGGTATCTTCGCGCATTATCTGCGTCACATTCCTCTGCAGCTAACCTATTTACACGATCACGATATGAAATCCATTTCTGGTGGCCTGTGCGGACAAAATTATCCTCTTCACCAACAGAAGTCTTTAAAAGAAAATAATCACAATTATTTACATATTTTGGCGTGCATGTGCGGCGAATGACAGCCTTTAGTTTTAATTGCATCCACCGCCCGGCAGCATGCTAATACCGTGGACGTGAAACTAAACACCACTGGGACCTATGGCACAGCAGTAACAGCTATTTCAGACCTCAAATTCAAGTTTTCTTTCAAGATAGAATGTCAGGTTATGAGTTAAAAACAGCTGCATGCAGACAATCAGTAAAGAAATGATATAAATTATTATTTACAGAAACCTAGGAGGAAATTGCATGATAGATAGATAGATAGATAGATAGATAGATAGATAGATAGATAGATAGATAGATAGATAGATAGATAGATAGATAGATAGATAGATAGATAGATAGGGCGTGAAACTGTATAATATTGGATGCACTTTGCGAGCAAGCAGGGTGTTAAAAAAAAGCCACAAGACGCCAAAAGCAATGTTCTGCCCAATTGGTTTTTACCCCTGACAGCCCAAAGAGAAAATCCTTTAAAATGATCAACGCAAGTTCACGATCAAAGTTAACATTTGTCACAAAGGCTCTCTCTTAAAAAATTCACAGACTTGCAGCATCGTGGCGGCTGTGTATAACATCCCCCTTTTGTGAAAGGCTTTTCCCATCGTAAAAATTCTTCTCGTTGCAAGAAAGACCTTTGTAGGGTTATAATAAAATCCTTTGAATGCTTATAAAACTCCACATAAAATCTGACCGACAAAACACCGGACTGGTCCCCTCAACCTTCCCCCATTTTACAGCTTCGGTACCTACTCGAGTGGCTGCTCTTGCCGGCGTTGCCCTCCTTGGTCGCCGCAGGAGAAGAGGTGCTGCAAGAACCAGAATTAGTTTGTTCCTCCTCATCTCCTGGGTCCTTCTCCTGTTCCGAGGCGCCGGCCAAAGCGGCCGATGGTTGCTGTCGCTGCTGCTGCGGCTGCTGTGGCTGCTGTGAGTCGCTTTCCTGCTTCCCTCCCTCGCCCTTTTGTAAACAAATGTCTGACTGATTGTCCGTGCTGCTGCAGTATGCGGTCTCGAAAAAGCGGTCGAAGCCCTGTGGGAGGACGTTGTTCTTGCCGACGCCGGAGTAAAAACCCGCGGAGGGATGATTGGAGCCCGGGTGGGTGTGATGGTGATGGTGGTGGCTGTACACGCTCTCGTTCTTCATAAGCATTTCTGTCATGGTGGATGGTGGAAGACAGTCTCTATGCACCAGATCCTCCCCGGAGTAGCACGATGCATAGTTGCTCCGGTGCCATTTACTGGCCGGGTCCAAGCCGTATGAAACGTCCCGCACCGGCTGCACTTGAGACAGATTTGTGGAATAAGGGTAGCTGATTTGCCGGGACGTGGCCTGTGGAAGAAACGAAGAGACGGCAGAAAACTCGGGGACGTAGTAGGTGCAGCTGGGGAGGTAGATGTTGGACGCACAGCCTGTCCTGTCTCCAAACTCGGATGTCCGGTCTTTGCGCGTCTGGGAGCAGAAGTTGCCTAAATTGACCGAGTTAAACATCTTTCTCTCCCGCGCCCCTTCTATAGATATGTTTTGGATACGAGCTGCTGCAGAAGGGAAAAATTTGGGAAGGCGAGATGACGCGCAATCCGTCTAAGTCGCCACGCAAACACGTGATCGAAAGTAGATATTGTCATATATCAATTTGGAGGAGTTGGATGTGTAGGAGTGGTTGGCTTTGGGTAAGACCATCGTGCTTCAAACGAACAGTATTTGCACATCACGGACTGACTAAGAAGATTAGCAACTGATTTCGTTCTTCAGACTTCTGAATATTTAAGTAGATATGTTGTGTCTCTTTATGAATGTGGGCTGGTGGTTGGAGCGCGTGCTTCTTAAACAGACAGCACTATACAAAGGGTGCACTGAAAGACGTGCATTTTAGAATTGTTATTCATTTTAAAGGTATGAGTATTAATAATATTAATAGTTATTTAGGTTATCGATGCCTTATTGCCATAAATATGTAAATATTTAAACCACTGCCGCTGTTTATCTGGTTGTGACAACAATATAAATACGTAAAAGACAATGTAATAGCTGATATTGGATGATTAACATCAAATATAAGGGCTTCTTCTCGTTGTCAATGAAAATCTGATAAAAATCGATTCCTCAAGCCTACCAGCGCGCCGCACAGACGTCTCACAGTCGCGTTCTTCGATAGAGCTGCGAGCTTTTATTTCAGCAGTGCAGCCGATCTTATCATGCGACGTGTATTATTTTCGTGCCCTGGTTGCGGCTGTTGCACACACTCCAGCTATATAACAGCAATATGATCACGTTTAGCTCTTTTACCTCGGCAACTAAATGAAGGATTTGAACTCTCCGCTGCACTGACTGAAGCATTCCGAGTCACACCATTGCTCAGAAAAAGCCTAATAGCAACGTACGTGTTGATACCCGGTCTTTTCAATCTAAGCCCCCTTGACTCCGGATCATGACAGAATCCTTTGAGGACGACTGTGCATTTCATCATCCAAGGTCCCTGAGTCCCTGTAGGAGTAATGCACAGACGCCTCGGGATTGTGCAACTTCACCCAAATGTGCACAAAGACTGTGAAACAAACATAATTACTCCAATTTAAATAGCTGCAGTCGGTTTTACCCCCATGTGTGAGGGGTGGATCCGAATGAAAGCCATTTGGAAAGTTATAATCTGAACTGTTTTGGATGCAGGACGGTTGATCAAATTAAATGTTGTGTCCGTTTTTCTAGCCACAATCTGCACCACAGAGCGACAGCGAGTCTTCCATCCAACTAAAGGCAACATTCTGTGTTTCCCTGCAAACTAAGTAACTCCCAGTTGAAGTTTTAAGCTGTCATGGTCATTTTATTCCGTCGTGGAATGTCGATAGCTGTAGATGTCCTCCGGACATTTTACCATTCTGTAATAAATGAAGAGTTTGGAGGGAAAAGTGAGCTTGTGTGTGCTTTTTTTCCAGTGTAATTGTAAACTTTTAATTGTACTGCGGAGGACAGTCTTCTATTTTTATAGAGTACCTGATAACATTACAAGGTAAAATTAATATCATGGGCTTTTGTTTATGTTTATAGGCTCCTTTCTAGTGTTATAAAAGAGAATTGCTGATCAATGGACCAATAACACGGCCACAATCACGTAAAACACACACGTGTTCTTTAAAAAATAATTGAAACCAAAGTGTTTTTGTTGATTTCTGGCGTGATCAGACCTAACCATACACACTGCAGGCGTGGAGAGAGGTACTATTGGCATAAGCTTGTTTACTACCCCCAGAGACAAAAGGCTGTCTAACTTGATGTATCCTGCATCCAAGTACAAAGAAAGCAGACAGCTGTCCAGACACAGCACTTGAATTTGACCACTAAAATCCTCTCTATGTCCACCATAAAACTCGGAATGGCTGCAGTAACGTTAAATCCCTTTGTTCTATAGAAAACCATTAACACGGAGAAGGAGAAGAATTTGAAAATCCTGCAGTTAGATAGTCTCCAACTCGATAATAAACAGACAGAGCAGTACAATGAATTCGGAAAATGGAGATTAGGTGTCCTGTCCGGAAACGTATTCATTTCGGGAAACCTCAACATTATTAAATCAATTTGAAAACGCAAATTTAAGAGAGGGTAAATATGAAATCTGTAGAAGTATAGCAAAGCTCAGATACTGAAATGATTATAGCTCAGGAAATAAAGGGCCTGTGCAGCTGCACATGGTCGACACATGCTTCACAATTGGTGTCCTGCAGTTTGCCTATAAACAATAATAATTCAAACATTAAAATCACATTAGCTGTGTCTCTATAGGGAGAACTCCGTATTAAAGAAAAAAGTGATGAAAAAAATCGAATATTCTAAAAGCTGTTGTGTGATTTCAGCTACAAATCACTGAAATCACTTTGTCTAAGGTTAACGAAATGCAATTACACAGAAAGATCTTTAAAATATTAAATGAATAATTGAATGCATCAAAAATCTATTTCTTATCAGCAATGCTTTGATTCAACAACTCCAGTATTTTGAATTGCATTACCATGAGGATTGTAGTGGAAGTGGTTGCATGAATAAATAATACTGTCATGGAAGCACTATAAATGATTGTGATCAGGAAAATATGTGCGGAAAAAATGGGTATTTTATCGAGACAGGAGGAGTTCTGCGGTGCAGGATCATTAATTCCGACTTTTGTTACATTTATTCGCAGCTTATCAAGCTAAAACAAAATCAGTCAGATAGGCGGGTTAACATGCCTTCATATTCACACATGCATGAGCCGCAGCATCTGATAATCCTCTAGCAGTAGGACCCTGGAAATGTGGGATTCGAATGCGTTGAACCAGCCATGCTGAGTCTGCACGCATCTGCCCTCAGGCCCCCACCTCATCCTCCATTTAAGTGTGCTTCACAGTACAAACTGTTGACCAAAATATTTAAATACATTTAAAAGGTTAAAGTGAGTGCTCCAAAGACGAGCTGTTTCAGAAATATACCATTTTCTGCCTAAATATCACTGTTGGAGCACCAACTTTACGACGCTGTCTGTGGAATTTAAGTTATGTATTGCTACCTTGCCCCATAATTACAATGGTTAACCTGGGTGTCACGCTCTTGTTAAGAAGAACTCTAACTGGCGCTCCTAAATATTGCTGGGTGTTTTGTGCTCTGGGAGATAAATCTGCTAAAAAAGAAAAAGATACAACGCTCATAACACACAATGGACGCCGTTCCACAGGACACGGCTGCGCGGTTTGCCCGAGTCAAGGCTGAATGTGGGGAGCCTGTAATCATATTACTGGCCCCTCATGGCCCAGATAAGTTTAATTGGATGTAAGTCAGCCAGTTAAACGTGACTGAATGAGCTGCGAACAGTTTCAAGCAACACTAAAGAGTATTTCTTTTGTGTATTCTTGTTCTTTCTTAGATTTCATGGAATGCACTCGCATGAAGCCTTTGCGGCTGCGGCTTCAGGTAGTGACCTATATTACTTCAACATTTTACGTAATCTAGAGACCACATTTCCCTTCCAACTCCCTGGTTATAAAGCTTTGACAACAACGTGTTAACTTTTTTTATTAGAAGTATTAAATCGTTTAATATCGCACAATAGCAGCAATCTCCATTTATTTAGATGTTCAAAACATGGGAGAGATCAGCAAACCAAGTTGCTGGAACCTCATAAAAAACAAACAAAAATACGTTTGCTTGAGATATTTTCTTGCTAAAGGGGCCGGTTGCATTCCCCGCGAATACTACCCAAGTCCAAACAAAGAGCATGAAATGCAGATAAAATCCTATAAGGCATGCTCTCTCAAATATATATATATATATATATATATATATATATATATATAATTATTATTATTATTATTAAACCCATTAACTGCAGAAATAATTTTGGAACATATCAGCGTTTGGAAGATAATTTTGGAAACATGGTTGCAAAGTGTTATTTACACCCATGGCTGCAAAAAACAAAATGGAAAAATTGACCTTGTCAATGTCAAGATGAACTACAGGATGTGTTGACAACACATGCATCGACAACCTGCTGAATATTAATGTTTTCCTTAATGCTTCCGCGTTTTAATTTACGTCTACCTTCTAAAACTGTTGTTGACGTCACATAAAAATACATTTAGATTTTCTTAATCACAAAAGTGAACATGTATTCAAAGCATTTCGAACAAATGAAATATCAGCCGTGAAGGTCGAGCAGCATTATTTTCGTTTGCGCTGGCCTTGCACAGACGTGTTTCAGTGCGTTGGCCCAAAATAGAAGCTCTGAAAGAAGCTTCAGGGCTCGAGCTCCAGAACGAGATATCGTAGAAATTCCTGTTGGGCCACTCGGTGTTTCTGTTGATTTTTCCGTTACAGATGCAGGCTTTTCGAGGCTGAACTCCAGAAACTAGGACATATAGTGCATATAAGAATATTATTCACCGTTTCTGGAGTTTAATTAGATGGCACATTCAAACTTCGCTGCGAGTTGTAAATGTGCTGCACAGAGTGGTGCATAACCTGATGAATAATCCATCATCAAGTGCTTTGAAGTGAGCGAAAGTCAAAGATGAATATTTGACCATCAGCAGAAGTACCTTTCCGCACAACGTTCCTAAAAATGCCAAATAATTCACAGGATTGGCAAAGGTTCTTTGCGATATAAAAATTGTAGTTATTGTGCACGTGCAATTGTTGTGGAAAGAAGAAAATATAGTCAAATAAATGATCACGTGAGTGGTCAAACAGACGCGTTCCAAGCGCCGCGCAGTTTTGCCCAGTCAGTTAACGTAAAAGTGAAGGTGTCCAAACGGTGTCTTAATAGGATCTTCGCGAGGTTCTTCAGTGTTTTCAGGCACTGACTGTCATTCCAACGCCAACAATAAGTTTAAGACTCTTCACAGATTTCACTGCCGCCTTAGAGGCTGTTGAGGGTGCGGCGAGGCTGGAAAACAATTTGATCAGGCAGAAGATTACAGACCAAAACAGTCCTCATAAAGGAATCATGTCAAAATCAATAGGATATTTCTGCGCGCGGTGAAACGATGGACGTTTTATGTTTGGCATTCTACCCATCATCTCACGTTAACGCCCGCGCAACTGTCCACAATCCTCCCGCACACTTCAATGGGAGCGACACTTTCCTGGTTCTCCAGCCGTCCTGGTACCATAAACGGCAGCGGGGTGGCGCGGAAACGCAGACCACATGCCTCACAAGTTCTCTGCGAAGGGCACTGTGAAGCTCACTGACCTTTAGGACGCGGAGACAGATGCCATAAACAGATTTGGGCAGTCTCAAAGTCACGAGAGCTCAAGAGCAGTAAAAGACCAATTGTTAAAAATAAAGAATGAAAATAAATAAAACAATCCCTAAATAAATAGGTCGAATATTTCAAATATTTAAAGAATTGAAATGCCAAAAAAAATAGCTAGATTAAAATGATCCAAAAGTAAATGTAACAAGTTAAATTTCACTGGCCCACGGTGTTTAACTTCCCACCAAGTCGGGTGGAAATAAGGTTCCTGAAATCTTTCACCACAACCTTTTGCAAGCACAAAAGCATACAGTGAAATAAATAAATAACCACGTAGATGTCCCCAATTTGAAGTTCAAGTTAAGCCTGTCACAAAGCGTCTGACACCAGTCAGCAAACAGCAATTTGGCTGAAACACACTTTGAAGGGACGCAGAACTTTTGGCTACATAAACGGACCAACAAATGATTGAAGCTGCGCTCTGCCCGAGATCTGTTTCCGTGTGGAGCCACTAATTCCTTTTCCCAGAGGAGAGTTGTTCCATGAGAAATTAACCAAATGAGCAGTTTCAGAACGTTGTTTCAGCCCTAGACTCGCATTAGTGAGGACTTGTTTCTCTCTATTTCATGTTGCTACGCTGTTGTGCACGTTTCACAACCACAGCGACGCACCAAAATAAAAAGATCAGTGTGTAAAATTAATAAACCAATATAATGTGCTGGTTAATTGTAACGATGTCTGTATTGTCTTTGCAATTATTATCCTATATTTTGGACATAAATTACACTAAATGTTTAAAATTGCAACTGTGCATTTTCACTAAAAAGGAAGCACAAACACCAGAGCCAACGTTAATGTCCCAGCTGGCCAACTGCGCGTGTAATATGAAAATGATCCGAGCTGTTATGAATAAACGACCTCTGGGTGATCAAATCCAACGCTTACAATTGGAAATCGGTCCATTTTTTTCACTTGGTTTGTTATAACATTGTTACACTCTGCATAAAAACATCTTCTACATGCGTGTGCGTGAGCCTGGCTTCGCTTCACAACGACACACCTGGGTGTGTATTCAAGCGTGACGCATCTGTCTTATTGCACAATGCAAATAAGTCATATTCAGAGGCCAGTAAATCTAAAATCTGTGGTCAAATTTAAACAGCCAACTGGAATGTTTATTTTGAAATCCTAAACATCTGATGTACAGGTGTACATGGCGAGGATTTTCCAAAATAAAAACTTCTCAATTTCCTCATGCAATATCTGAATACTCGCCACCACGATGTGCATTTCGAAACAATAATAACAAAATAATAACAGGCATTACTTACATTAATATGGCAAATTCCATTCTTACTATTTTAATTAAAACTTCTGTGAACAAAATCAGCGCGTAATGGCTATTTAAAAAAATTAAAAAATTAAAAAAACTCGTTATGTAGCCGATATTAATTTAAGTTTAAACATTTTGGGGAATAGTTTCAGATCAAATGAAGAGGGTAAGCATTTGAATTCGACATATTGCTTCTTCTGATTAGCAAAATTGAATGCGCTATCTGGAGGTGACTAGGTGTTATTAACCTAATCTTAATTAACTAATGCGTTGTAACCAGTACCAAGAGGCCTGTATTACCAGCGAGCTCAAATCATCTTAGATTTGTGTTATAGTCTTCTATACTGTCAATGATCACCAACGAGCTAACAGAAGGTCATCAAATGGGTCGGAGCAGACGTTCACAGTTGACTGAAGAATCAACATGTGACCTGGACTCAGACACAGCAGCACACCTTCTACTGGACCGGACAAAGACGCATTAATTCCGGGTGGCGATAATAGGCAACGCTACATCTGCGTGCTTTACACTTCCTCTCCAGCAGGGAGAGTATTGTGGATTATCCAAATGGGATTATTGCGCACAGTTCTGCGTAAAAAGGAGCGCATTTTAAATTTCAGAAAGATCTGTGAAAGTATTCATCAGCACGCCTGGTTAGTGCCCATTCCAAGGAGGAAAATAAGAGGTGTTGGAGGTGAAAATGACTGACCGAGGCGCTTTACAATAGGGAGCACTGTAGTGTAACCCTATTACTGTTTTACAGAGCTGTTTAGCTTCTATGTTATAGACTTGCAGCAAGCTGGTGACAATGATTAGGCTGAACTTCAATAGAACCTACAAATCTTAAGAAAAAGAAACTGTAGCAATGTCTTTCCGTTATGAAAACTATTTGTGCTGCCCTTATTTGTTGCACAGTGGTATAAAGAAGGCATTCACCTCAATATGAGTTCTAGAATATTGTGTCAGAGATTTATTTAAAGTTATATATCTGGCTCCATCTTGGGGGGTCTCCTATTGATCATGGTTCACAGCATGCACATTAATGTTGAAACAAAATCCCTTCTCAAGTGTTTCCAAATGTCCCATTAGTGTTCAGATCTTTGTTTCATTACTGCCGTGGGCACACAGTTTAAAACGTTTTAACAGCCAGGTCAAGTAAAAGAATCCGAGTCAGAGAAAGAAATGTTCCAAGCAAAGACGTCAGAGAAAAAAAACCCTTAAGACAGACTGAGAGGCTTTTGGATATTCACTTTTATTGAAGACTTTACGCATATACATTCATATTACTTTTACAAGACAACGTAGCAATCCTTACAAGCGCAAAACGAAAAGGAATGCAATGACAGACGAAATCAAATGACATTAAAGGACAACTATTACACAAAACATGGTTTGTTTAAATGACATGTATGGTAATTTTTTTTAAAAATGACAAAAACATTTTTTCATTTTATAATAAGCCTATATTTTATATTTCCTATATGGAATGATGATGACGTACAAGACGGTCAACATAAAACACTATTACATAGTGAGAACAGATCCTCAAATAGGATGCACATAGTAGCATACATAAGTTCATTTGACGAGGTTATACACGAGTACGAGGTAAGAAAAAGGACAACACTCCGCGCGCTGTTGGCGCAAGTACATTCTAGGCCTGCAAAAGGCCCCCGTCCTTCCAGCTATAAAATGAAAAATTAAAGAATACATTCGTGGTGGTTGAAACGTGTTGGGCGCTCTTTGATTCCAATTTTCTTGCAGGTACGGGGAAATACGTCGCAGGAAAGTGTCCAGCAAAACATGATATGTAGCTATTTCACATCAATAACATGCTGAAAATGCGTTTTACTGGTGGAGGTTTCTCAAACTGCATGACAACGCACCGCACTCCACACGACTTTCAAAGTTTTTACAAAGTTACTTCAGTGCCCTGAAAGCCTCACTCCTGACAGTCACCCAGCACCACGGCTGCCTCGTCAAACCAAATTGACCTAAAATGTTCGATGTACGAAATGTGAAGCCGATATTTCCACTCCGTGACACAATTATTTCCCTTAAACTAACGCAATCTGATCTGTCAGCAGCAGCTCACAGCCGTTTTCACATTCACCCAGCTGAAGAAATGCAACTCAAGCAGGATTCTGTTGAGGCAAGTTGAAAGGCAGTAAAAGTGGGATAAATACCTTTAGAAACTGGTTAGCGCATTGAGAAACGTCATGGCAATTAATTTTTCAATGTGGAGCCATAAAGGAATCGATATGGACCACGCTGCGGTTTGAGTCCTCCCTCCTCCAGACCTCCTGCCCGTGACCATGAACGTGAAAACTAACCAAGGCAGACAAACGTTTCTCTGAGAAAGCAGAGGAAGTATTTGGCAACCGGGAGCTACTGAGTTTCTTCTCTATCAGTTCATGATCTCAGAAGCATGATTGTGCGGATACGGCTTCAGCGCGCCACTCAGTCTTGGTCAGACATGAATATTATCAATTGGCGCCTCGCCTTCTGCATTCAGTCACTAAAAAAAGAACAAAACAGACTTGTTTTTATATGTTTCCCCCCCTAAACAGACCCAATGCCTTGAGGTTTTGTGTCGTGTGTAACGTTGAAGGCGATAATTGAGACGCGCCCTTCACAGACAACACGTCCTCACAGCTTGTGCGATTATATCAGATATGACGACGGACTTGACATGTAGAATTCTGCTTCAAAGGCCATTTGGTGGCTAGTTTTTTTGTTTTTTGGAGGGTGGGGGGCGCTTGTGCAGCCCACATCCGTGAAAAACAAAATACCAGAAAATGTAATAATTTTCTGTAAGTTTAACAATAAAAGACTAAATGAGTGCATGCATTGAAAGAGGCCCTGAGAGAGCACAGAAGGTCTGATTTTTTTTAATTATTTTTTATATATATACTGCTTATCGTTTCACCTTCTTTCACATCTCTAAAAGTAGGCCAACGCTTGCTCTCTCAGCATTAATCTCTTCTTCTTCATCCTGCGGTTCTGGAACCAGATCTTGACTTGTTGGTCGCTGAGGTTCAGGCGGTCGGACAGCTCCCTCCGCCGCTGTCTGGTGATAAACTCATTCATCATGAATTCACCTTCCAGCTCAGCCAGTTGCAGTTTAGAATACGGCTTGCGTTTTTTTCTGGTCCGGGTGTGCATTGGGTACCAGGGAGCAGCTGGAAGAGAGAGGAGAAGGACAGCATTGAGGGATCAGACATCACAGCGGGAGAATCACGCTCCCCTCCCACGTTGTTCAGCCTGCATGTGCTGTTATCATGCTGTGCATCTAGTTAGGGTAACAAATGCATTTTATTTCCGGATTATCGGAAATTACAGTAAGAGCAGCAGTGAATGAACAATTTTGTTGGCCGTTCTATAGAAAGCTGGCATTGTTGCTGCACGTGTAGGCGTACGTACGCAGACACAAACATACAGCCATATTGGATTTGTTTGGACCCCTGGACTGTCATATATGACCTCTAAACCAATTTCAGGAGCACAAGGATACGTCTACTGAAGCTTTTCTTCTACGTTCTCACCCCCCGCGGAGTGCGTCACAGCACAGCGCTTTGTGTCCCGTATTTTATTGTTGCAGTTAAAGTTGCATTAACGTGATAATTAAAGCCTGCGCGCAAATAACCCCACTCGCCTGCTTTTCTTTAGAGAATATTAAGAGACTCTCCGACAGCATAACGACTAATGATAAATCTATTTATGAGCCATTACCAAAAGAAAAGCTATTTTAATGCAGCAGGTTTTTGTTGTTATTTTAAAATTCTTTCTAAATCAGGACTGCAGGTTTTCTTTTGTACGCATCGGTGCGGAATTTGGCAAGGGAGAAGATGCCTGGCGTTATGGACTGGTTGGGTTACCTGTAAGTTTACACAACCACATGGCACGCTAGGTATTTTAGTGCAACCCCTAGTGGCGTTTATGCACCACACAACTAACCTACACTCAGATGCGCAGCAACGAGGAACGAGTCGTGCAACCCTTCATAAAATACCGTTGTAATTTAAGGTTGTTTTTTTTTTTAAATTAAAAAGCCAACTCACCTCCGCTTGCAGTTATGGTGCCTGTGTGGCTTCCCGGTGACACCAGGGTCTGTGTGTCGCTGGATGAAGGCTTGCTCGCCTCGTTTAGCAGGGACGAACTGGAGTCGGACTCCATCGACTGACAAGACGGCGGATCTTGCGTTAGCTGCTCGGTGCCGTAATCGTATTTGGAGAAGGCGACAGTGCTGCCAATGCCGGCGTGCATCCCGTGGTCGGATGTCAACGCTGATGTGTCTCTCGCCCTGTCCTCTCTTTTGAGGCTGCCGCCCCCTGAACAGTTCTCCCTGCTCCCACTGCCGTTGTTGTAATAACATTTTCCATCATCTGCTCTGGTAATCTCACACGACCGATTGAATGAGGGGTTAATAGACACGGGGCTGCTGAAGTAGGACTGAGAGTATCCATTGCACGGCTCCGAAGGGTTCCATGGGAGGGAACAAACATTGTCCCTTCTCGGATAGGAGAGAGACGGCAGCCCCGGCAGCTGTCCCCCCGAAGGTCTAAAATTCGGAAAGTAAAAGGTGTCTCCAGTGTGGATATTTACCAAAGGTCCCACAAACCCTGGATTAAGAAGATTATGCTCGCCCATTTCCGCGGGCCCGACCAACAGCTTCTAGTTTATTGCAATCTGACATTTAACATAGTTAAACCTGGGGGGGCGTCTGATTGGTCACCCTCAAACCACGTGGCCAGGCTAACCCCTGCTGCAAGACGTACCACCCACCCAGCTCATCATAGACAAAACAAAACATTAACTTCTGTATTACAGAGGTTTATATGCTTTTTAAAAATACTATAAACCTTTTTATTAAAATGTAGAATCTTGTTTTCTTTCCTGCTAAAGGAGCAGGTTGTTTCTTGTTTTACACCCGCGGAACTGTCCGCGGTCTCTTTAATAACTTTATTGACTGGTGAAAGTTTCTTTTTTTAAATTTTATAAAGTCTGTGTTTCTTGATGGAGAAAGTGCACATGGCATTCTGTTTTCTGGCGAATGACAGCTGAATTCTGTGTCATATAAAGCCGTGATGCCCCAAGTTTACAAGCTTGTTTTAAGAAAAGACTGATGCTCATTGCCGCACTTCTCTCATATTTACAGTATCAGGGTCAGCAGGTTGAAGCCACCGGCTCTGTAAAAGCCCACGACATTCTACAAGGTGACTTTAGGAGAGCCTATTTCACATATGATCCCCAGTTCACCTTACATGAACAACTTTAACAGATATCTCCTATAAACATTTGCTGCCAAACTCTGGTGGGACTGTTACACTTCTTACAATTCTTTTATATGAGCTTTTATAAGATATCAGAGGACACGCTGATGGGAGTGCAGCACAGAGACGCTGCCGCTAATTAGCTGCATGAGCTCCATCACTGAAGACGCCACTATGGAACGTCACGCTGATTTTAAACAAGAAAAACCGTTGTTTTCTTACGAAGAAAACATCTTCACATAGACCGATCCCCAGTGTACTTTTTATATGGAAATACTGGTCATGATTTGCACATGATGTCTGCACCCAAACCATGGCGCAGACACATTTGATCTCTTTTCTGTAACCTTGAACGGTCAGCCGTCGTCTTTTGGCTTTTTCATTTCATAAAACTTGCATATAATGAATTAACATGTCGTTATAAAAGAGTAAAACAACTCTAAGAAGACTTTTCTTCTCGCTAATATGTATTTTCCTTCTGAAAATCTTCTTTAATCACGAGCTGTGCGGGTAAGTCGCAGTGATTGTGATTCCAAATACGCCACAAATGCAAAAGTAAGAAAATCAAGACACGACGCAATTGATTTATAAGCGTAGGAGCAAAAAAAAGATGGATTGTGCCAAATGCAATTCTAGCAGGAGAAATAATCTGGGGGAAAGGCACTTAAATGATGAGGAAGCGCCATAGCTGCCAGTGACATCAACTACTGTAACTTAAAACAAAAGCATGCAGATTTACAATAATATATTTAATAGATTTCTCTCGCAAATACACAATATAATTTAAGTAGCAAACTGGTGAGATATCCTAAAGTGAATATTTGAGCTAATAAATTAGGCACGGGCTGCCAGTGTGGCGCTGGTTCTGTGCCACAAATGTGCCAGTCGTGTGTTATGTGAGAGCATTAACATTTATGTAAACATTGGTAACGATTTGCAACCCAGTCGATATTTGAGAGGCGTATCTGTCACTTAGAGCGACCATCCTACTTAACCCAAAGACGCAAAGCCTCCCTCCAGCCTGAAATAGACTGAACAAATATCAAATGTTTGAACTGGAGAAGCTCTTGAAGATCCGTTGCGGTTCCCTCCTGCCCCGGTGCTTCTCCTGTCGCTGCACATTCTGACATCCACTCGGTGTCAGTGCGGCACCGGGGCGTCAGGGCTCATCCTGTGGCTCAGAAGAGGAGAACCGCGGTATCACTTCCTCTTCCTGCCACCACAAGTAGAATAGCGCACTGAAATGTTGACATTAAAATGGCCCGGATGGTCGATCTAGGCAGGCTTTTACCTCGGGGAAAAGGCCGTGCGCTGCGCCTCCGATCAGCATTCAGAACAACTGTCCTATGATTCACGCGTCCAACAAGGACATTCTTCTTTGTACCAAATCTGTCTTTAAAGCAGAACTCGGTGGAGAGTGAGAAGCACCGTCAAGGTCACTGCCTAGTACAACGTCTGCGACATGTTGGAATGACCCTCCTGGATTCCAGCCGTCCTGTCCAGACAGTCCAATCGGCCGAACAAAGAGCTTTGCTCGCCTTTTCTGTCTGCCTGCAGGATGCCTCTGTTACAGCCCTGCGCATTCCTTTAAAAGCTTCCTTTGAGGAAAACAAACCACGAAAGGAAACCTAAAGAAAACAATGAGGTTGAAAGGTTTGAATAAAAGAGGTTTTCCTACAAATATTTTATATTTACTGGTTAAACTTTAGGATAAATACTGTTTATTTTGGTTCTGATTGTGAGGAGAATAAGAATGAGTTTCTTTTCTGTGAACAATGCTATCAAGATGCAAATTAAATAATCCCGCCAGAATTACAATTAGCAGTTTGATGGTAAAATGACAAGATTATTTGTACAAATAGACGATGATATTAATGCCCTATTTAAAATGTTTTTGTTTCAAAACCTTAGTTTCAAAACTTTTATAACACTCGTGAATAAACCTTCCCCGTGTGTGTGGATGTGTGTGTGTGTGTGTGTGTGTGTGTGTGTGTGTGTGTGTGTGATCAGTAAAACGAAATGCAAGCTACATTAACTATGTTCTTATCCAATTAAATATTGCAAATATTAGTGATAGAAGTGTTCTTTCTAAACCAACAACAACTGACACAAATAAATAAAATCCTGATTAGCAACAAAACGCTGAAATTAGTTATCAGTTATTAATTCATCTTTGTTGTCCTGTTATATTTCCTGATAATCGGCAAAAAAAACCCTCAAAAGTAGACGAGTACATTTGAAAATAATACTTACACAGTATGATAAAACGGGATGTGTACAACTGCTAGAAGATATTGTAATGAAATAAACTGTTCTGCCAAGGTTTTCTGTATGACTGGAGAGAACGTGGAGAAAGCTTCAAAAGGCAAAAGAGAAACAAGAATTCTTAAATGCATTCAAAAGTGACCATAAAATTAAAATAAATAAATAAAATAACATAAAATATCCTCGGATTTAAGTAAAATTTGTCAGGTGGCGATCAAATGATCAAAAACCTTCCTTGAGCTAAACCACTGGCAGCACTTCCTGACATTTTCCTCTGGTCACCAGCAGAGGCTATCAGCCTCCTGTCTTATGGCTCCACGGCCTGCAGCTTTCTCTTCCACACGCGCACGCGCACGCACACAAACGCAGACACGCACAGAAATGCAGACACATAGCTACACAAACAAACGAACGCGTACACATACAGAATCGTCTTGGAAGCTCTGAAATTATTCTTACGTAAAAAAAAAAAAAAAAAAAAAAAAAAAATAATATATATATATATATATACAAGTATTATACTCTTATGTAGAACAATCGTTTGTGTTGAGTGAATTTGGGGGGGTATCATTGAACCGTGTGCCGTTTGAGACAATTCATCAAATATTATTGTGTAAATTTAATTCTTCACTAACGTGTAAAACTTGACAAACTCAATATGATTCTTGACTGTAGGAAATGTTCTTATTTTTGTGCAAATCTGAATATTTCAGCATTGTATATGACATGCTGGGCCGATTTGACAGTAAATTTGTTTTAATTTACTTAGCGCAAATATCACCCATTACTGTAGATGATAACAAAAAAGGATAACCAACTATAGTGTCCTACTCTTTTAAATAACTTTCATAAAATATGTAATTCAATATATATTTGAGATCTTTTCTCTTTTTTTCTACGAATTAAAACACCTTTAAAGCAACCTTGTTTTCACGGGGAGCAAATTGATGAGCAAATTATTTCAGAGAACACAATTATGCTAAATATTTTTTTGTGTGTTTTTACTCAATGTACCTGGTTGTTTTAAAAGTTAAAAACTTAAATAAAAAAAAGTCTATGCTGGCCTACTCCACAGAAGCAAGAAAGCGGTCGTACCTTTAATGGTTCGAGTGTGGCCGACGTCGTATTTTCACTTCCTCTCGGTGTGTGGACATTGTGGATTCATGCTGGGGATACTGATGGTGTTAGTGTGAGACGTCAAAAGTCATACCTGACCCTTCACACACGCACACCTCATGACGAGTGAATGGAAGTGCGGACGATTCCACAGACTTGAGCCAGAACAACAACTTTTTACGGGACTTCTGGGTCCAGAGAGCCCAAATGTTCCTACAATAGCTCTGCGAGATGGTCCGAAATTCGGGTCAGAGGATATCACCGCAATTCCCCCTTTTATGTATTTATGGCGTGCCATTAAGTCCGACTGTCTAGACAGGGAAATAACACCTTGTTTGCCTACAAACAAACCATCGGCGTTGGTGTCCAGCCCCCTATTTATTATTCACAATCTGCTGTGATGTCAAGGTCAAAGCGACAGCATAGTCATGGTCAAGGGTAAACCAGCACAGCCAGAACTTTCCATTAGGATTGAAAATCCAGACAGAAAACACCCTTGAAATGTCCGGCAGCTTGGATTCTAGTGAACAAGCTGAAAACTCCTGTAGAGTTGTGGAAAGTGGCAAAAACCCCGCAAAGGCGCCTGCGTGCAAAGCTCCGCAAACAACATTTTAGACTTATATACTTATTGCAAAAAAACAATAAATCCAGAGGCTCTGATTGCTAGTATTGAACTCAAATACAAATAATAATGTTTTTTGTTTTTTAAAATACCGTCTATCAAAAACCTCATTATTTTAGGTCGGTGTATATCCTGAATCCTTAAGACTGCAGCTGTTTAATATCTTTTTCATCTAAACCTTTTCTTTTCTCATATAACTTCAAGTAACAAATTGTCGGATTCAGATCTTATTATAAATCCATTAAAATATAAATAATCAAGAATGATATGTCGATGGAAAACCGCACATATTAGAAAATAGTTTGGTCCACGGTGTGACATTGCGTGTGTTGGTGTCACGGTGGAGTTAAACAAAATCAGATTAGAGGTTTGGAGATGGACGCACCATCATCTGCACAACCCCTTCGCGCACTATTACAGCAACATCCGGTTTGCAAAATGATTAATCAGACCCAAAGTGTATGTGAGTGTTGGCAAATTGCATTATGAAATGGTTCAAATGTTGTGTAAAGCAGAAATTGCCAGGTTAAATCACAACCCAAAATAAATCTGACTTTATTCTTCGGACAACTTCGGACACGGGGCAGGTAGTCCGTCATCAATACGGTATCTGATTTGTACATTGTCTATTCCTTCCTAGCAATCGGTAGATAATTTTAAGGAAAGATGCTGCTGCTGCTGCTGCGGGGATCCGAGCGCTGAGAAATGGCTCAAAACCAAGTACAGGAAAAAATCTGAGCAAACAATGTTTTGTTTCTTTGTTTCTTTTGAACCACAAATTCAAACGAGCTGAAATATAATGAATCATTTGTCCGGAAATGTTCCATGCACTCAAGAATTGCGTGTAATCAATTGATCAGCTGCCGTTCCCATTAACTAGACTCCAGCATGTCCACCAATCTTAATCAAGCACTCTGCAGTCTGCACTCGCGCTTCCGCTGCTCCTCAGACTCCAACACGAAGAACGAAGACGACTGCGGCGGCCAGAGCCTCTTAATGACACTGGAAACGAAAAGGAAACTCTTCAAGTAAAAGCTGATTGTCATTTTCATATCATTTATTTATGAAACACGTTACCAGTACGTAATTCAAACACCACAATACAGTTCACATACTGCACGAAAAGTTGAAATGACAAGGCTTCGGGTTACAAGGAGTGTGATAAACTGCGCCTCTACACTAACAAATATAAAAAATAAACTAAAAAGGGGTTTGTGCATTTATGTGTAATACTCAAAGACTTTAATGGTGTACAGTCATTCCAGTTGCATGACAGAATCCTTCACGGACAAAGGAAAACACACAAGTTGGGGATATTCCAGTTTACAGTTCCGTCATAGATAATATGAATTAAATAGCAAGAGCATCGCACTGTACATTGACAAATTTGAGGCCTTTGTTTAGGATTTAAGTGAAAACATCCCCCCATTTATTTGTTTGTTTGTTTGTTTTTACTCCATTGTCCTTGCTGAGAGATTAAAATGTTAAACTCTTGAGTTCATGACACAATAATTCCACATGTCCATATGGCGATTTCTGTTCGTGGTTGTTGTTGGGTTTCTGTCAAAAATGACAAGTCTGGAGTTGTACTGGTCTCATCCCAACAAGGTGAAATGGCATCGGTCCAGTTGAAATTTGTCTTGGAAGAAAACACGCAATGCTTGTCAATGAAATACGGACAGTTTTAAATATTATATATATATTTATATATGTACATTTATATAAAACAAATGTGACGTTATTTTTCAATATTTTTCACAGTTTTAGAGCATCATCTCTGAACTGGGAACGACAGGCGTGATGGCGTCGATGGAGTTGATGGAATTTAAATTAAAGCATGAACGCAGCCAAACGCTGCTCTTCAGTTCTTCTTTCAGTACAAGAGGTAAATACGTGGCGTGATGGAAGATAAGAGCTGCAGTTTCAAAAGGAGGTCACGGATGATATCAAGTGGTGTGCATGTGGCTGCTCTTGGATTTGCTGATGAACTTTTTTTCTTTCACTCGTCGGTTCTGGAACCAGATGGTGACCTGGCGCTCAGAGAGGTTGGTGGCGGCGGAGATGCGTCTCCTCTTATCTTTGGTGATGAACTTGCTGGCGGCGTACTCCTTTTCCAGCTCTTTTAGCTGGATTTTGGTGTAAGGGACGCGTTTTTTGCGCCCTCGACGGTAGCTGCTGACCTCGGGCTGTAGTGGCACCACGTCTGCGAAGAGAAGAGCAAATCATGAGGATCTGCGTACTAAAACGACGTTGATCCACTTCTACAAGTGACTGTACATTTTTCCCAACAACGAATCACATATGCGTCCCTATTTCTGTTTCAGATTCGCCAGTCTTGCCGTGTCACCCATCCTAGGTGCCTTTAATATCCTGACACAATTCAGCATTGTTCCTTAATCTCCCCCTAGTCTCAGGAGTGTTTTAGACGTGAATCTACTAAGGTTCTAATATTAACTAGACCCATTGTGCCAGTCAATTTCATGGCAAGAGCGGTAATAATATCAAACCCACAATCTCTCAACTGTCAGTGACTCAAACCAGAAAAGAATTATAATCGCCATAAAATTAACATGTATGCGGGTACGTACAAGTTGGGCAGATTTCCCGAATGAAGTGTTCAAAACGTGGATCAAAAGCCACAAAGGCCTTTGGCAAAGGAAACCATAACAGTTCCGCTAAGAAAACTTTGTCAGATTTTTTTTGTTTTTTTTTTTGGTCTTTCTCAACGCTACACCTGAGAACTACTCCGCCAAAAGGAAACATGACAGGGCACGTAAGAAATAGTGGAAGGAGGAGAGGCATATTTTTTAACCTCCGTGTAATTTAACAATTGCTTAAAGCTGCATACTATTTTGTTGGATCGCGCTGTTTACCGTTTTCATCTAACCAAAGGCGTATCAGTAGCTCATTATTGTTTACCAATTAATATCTTGTGAATTGAGGCTAAATGTTGTTAATTATCAATTCGACGTATATTTATAAAGCGTTATGGTGTGTGTGTGTGTGTGTGTGTGTGTGTGTGTGTGTGTGTGTGTGTGTGTGTGTGTGGTGTGTGTGTGTGTGCGCGTGTGTGTGTGTGTGTGTCGGATGGGGTGAGTGACACGGAACAACTCGCAGGATGTGTGCGCGCCCTTCGTACGACGTGGCCGCGCTTGCGTTGCGTGTTCACGTGTGTTTTAAAGTAAACGCCTGGACACAGGGTGTGGAACAAGTGCAGAAACCTGAAAAGAGCCCCAGATGAATTGAAACTAGCTACGGGTTCCACAAAGATATAGTATTCTCGCGTGCTAAGCAATCAAAGACAGTAAACATGTTGTTCGGCCCTGGAGAGCGCCATTAAAGACCATCGCTGCTGTACATATACAGCAAAACAAAGGAAAACGTGATCAATAGTTGTGAACCTTTGTACTTCAGTGCTGATTGCAGAATAAATGTTTGGTAAATGAGTCGTGAGATATCGAGAAGACGGTGGACACGACGCACGGCGCAGAGATTTATTAGCACTATCCAAGCACAGCAGGCTAGCATAGTCACTATATTGTCACACGGGGCAAAGGTATGCTGTGGTTATCCATTACATCCCATGTTCTTCAAATTGAATTACAGTTGTCATATGACTTCAAAGGAAAAATAATTGTAGCCCAAACTTTAGGTTTAATGGCCTATAAAAGCAGAAAAAATACCTTCACGTTGGAGCGCCTATTTTATTTACTATTCAGATGTTGGTTTTCAGATTTCTCAGTAAATATCTGGTGTTTCTAGTAATAATGCTATTTCTGCACAGTCCACAGAATGTTTATGTCAGCTGACATTGCACATGACATTTGGATGATTATTCAGGAGACTTCAAGCTTCTGTTATTCTGTAAGATGATCCAGCAGCAATAAATGAATACATTGTTAAATGAACTACAACAACACGCTACAACAAATAATAAAATGTGTGTAACAGCGTTATGAATGTGATGATATATTTTAGGTCTTATTATTGTGGAATAATTCTGCAAGAGTGCTGTACAAACACAATGATTTTAAAAAAATAAATATCTGTCCTTACCAGGAAAAGGGGATTTCCAAAGATGAGTGGACTGCGTTTGCTCTTTGGAGCAGTACACCTGCCCATCCCAGCCATTGGAGAGCGCCCAGTGCTGGTAGCCCTCCATGGGGATCAGTGCGTCGTGTCGCGGTTCCGGGTGGGCACTGATACTGGGCACTACCGACACGTCGAGATATCCAGGAACAGCCTGGTAAGAGCTCGCGAAGCTCGGGTAGAATGCAAACTCTTTGGCCCTGGAAGACAGTTCCTCAGTCGGCAGCGCGCTGCTGGGTTCGGCATATTTTTCTGCGGGATGATACGAGCAAGGCTTCTGCTGCAAGTTCACGTTGTGCGAATGAGACAATCTGCAGCCGTAATAGGGGTTTCCAAACGGATAACCGTAGCTTAAAGATGCACTCGACGAGGTCTGCGGTGCGGGGCACTGTCGGCCGGTGTCCGGAGAGGAAATATCCGAGTAGACGGAGCCCTGGTGGGTCGCTATGGTGCCAGAATGTCTTCCGAGCGCGGGGTGCGACATCAGGTCCCTGCAGTGGGTCGCAGGGCAATTACCGCTCAGTCCCTCCATTGTTTGGCTTTTATTCTGGTTGTTTTCATTCGGGCTTTTTTCATAAACGTACATCAAGGTGTCCGCCCAGCGTGGATGCAGGACCAGCGAAGTCGTCATATCAGGGGCTGCCGATGCTTTTTAAAAGTCGACTACTCCAAGACGGACACCTCATTTCCAACTACATTTTACACCAGGCGCATGCGCACACCGGCGCCTCGTGCGTCCACTTCATTAGGGATGTGGCACGTGATACGCTAACAAGTCCTACGAGATTGGGCTGGTGAGTTGTGGCGGAGCAGCCCTTTAAAGGCCCACTGCCTCGCGTGTCAACGTTTTTCCTCGCGCAATCCCGAGTTATATCGTTGGCTTAAATCACGAGGACCCAAAACCTTAAAGGGGAGTTTGGACACTGTAGACCCGGGGAAAAACAACTCGGCAGACTTATAAGCACATATGCAACACATATTGTCAGTATCGATTATATGCATGTCTTCTGAAGTCGTGCAATATGTACACATATTATGTGTATCAGTTAATATTGAGTGTAAAAATTGGTCCAATTTATTTATTTAAAAGAAAATAAAACCCACGGTTGGACTGAAAAATGAATGTTTCAGCAAGTAGAAAGTAATTCCCACTGGACTGTGCTCGAAGTCCATGTCTTTTAAGCAAAGAACGACGCAATTATTTGCGTCTGCGGGTGTCCGCTCCACCTGAAGAACCAAGTGGATCTCCGGCGACATTCAACTGTGTTTACAAATGCCATTAAATAAGCAGATTGTCTATTTATTTTGTTAAATAGGACCTTTAACGAAAAATGCCATGCCAGCACGGAAGACCAGATGAATTCTAAACTGTTAATTCAAACAAATCAAACATTTCGGGAAGAATATTTAAATATAAAAGTACAGTAATCAGCAGATTATTTCATGAGCCCTTTCAAGGCATGCTTGTATATTAATATTCTATCCTACACCTTTTTAGTTAAGGTCTAAAAGCTTTTAAATAATACAGCAGCAAGATGACTATTGAAATAAATCAGTGCTTTGCTTCCGCCTCACTAAACTATTCATAAAATGGGATGCTCATCTAATTACAGACACTCTTGTATAAACGTGGACCTGTTTCACTAAGAACATTCTTGTTTTACAAGCAAGGTTTTAAAGAATATAATCATTAACCAAACAACCCTGAAGAATCTCAAAATGCTTTTTCATCAGTTCTGGGTTTTTCAGGAGCCACAATTTCGTCCACCCTTCCTAAAGTTGTGTTTTTAAGTTTGAAATATTACCCACACAAATGGCCCTCAAAGTATCCATAAAAAGGCTTGTGAGTCAGTCAAATCGCCAGCTACGAGCTGACCAGGCGGAGGGTGCCTCGTCTTCCCAACATTTCGACCGCTGAGTCGCCTGAGGAAGAACCAGGCCGCTGCATGTAGCTGCCAGAGGAAGTTAGAGCCCTATCCTTTCGCCGACACAGGCCATATACTTCTTTTGTCTCGGGGAAATTGCAAATACGACTGGACCCATCCAAATGGCAGCTGCACGGAAGTCCAAGGTCAAGGTAAAAAAAAACCACGCAGACAAACAGGGTCGTAATGAGAGTCTAGACAGACAAGAATGAACTTCAGCCAGCAGCAGGTATTTAGAGACCCCCACTCAGATACACACGCTGTGGAAGAGAGAAAAACAAAAGCCAGCATCGTTCCCTTTTAATAATTTAGTTATTTACTGAGGGTAACAGAAAGCAAAAACATCACGAGGAGATGAGTTCAGCTGCATGTGATGATTATGAGCTGAGACAGGGCGAAGACTTTAGTGAAGATTTGAAGACAACAGCGGACGGAGTTTCAACGTTGGTGGGCGCCAAATTCTGATATAGGATGTGCGAGTCTCTCTCTCTCTCCCTCTCTCACACACACACACACGCACACACACACACACACACACACACACACACACACACACACACACACACACACACACACACACAGGCTTATACAATTAGCCAAGCTGGAAATATTAGATTTTCCTATTTGCACATATCAGTATTCACTTTAGGACAGATTGGAAATCTTGTGTTCCAAATATGTAGTTTTATATGAAAAAAACATAACCGCTATTGTGTATCTATTTGCAAAAAAAATATTAGATAACGTTATTTATGCATTCTTACATAAATGTGTCTGGCGTATTTCCAGTACATATGCGCAATGCCTGTCATACGCAGCCCACTCTTAAATCACACGCATACCACTGCTAATGCTTTAGCCAGGAGCTAATATCCCACACAGACACCCAAGTGGAGGATGTCAGACTTTTAATGGTTCATTCTTCTTTATGTTTTCATAATATTTGAACATACTTTTATTAAAAACGTCTTCTGTCTACTTGCTACTATATTTTTACTTTGATGGTACTTTAAAGTGTGACCTGCTGTATTTAATAATGTTTTTAAATAAGCATAATCAGCAATAGTACATGCAACACATTCAAAATGAGTTCATCAGTCCAAAAAAATCACTGGTCCACCATTAGAATATGGTTAATACATTTTCAGTGTTGTTACGTATATAGACAGCTGTAACTTTTATTTTGTGACCCAAAAATATATGAGGGGAAAGGAATAAAACTCATTCAATAGTTTTCAGCTTCTAAACCAAACGACAAAAGATGCTTTCGTGTTTAAATACGAAAGAATAACGAATAGCTCGTCTTATTTGCCAGCACAAACAACTCTACAGAAAAAAAGAAACCGTAAAAAAGAAACCATGACACCGACATGTTGGTGTAAATATCCGCACAACTAAGCATGTCCTTTCAGTCAAGCCTTGTCAGATGGAGTCGGCGGAGGTCTGTGGGGGAGGGGCGAGACTCCATCTCCACATAAATGCTGTATATACCTGCAGAAACAGGCTGCAAGAGCGCACGGCCCAGTCCCTATGTCTAATGTACGCGCACACTCTTACACTAACTGCGTGTTCTGCATTGGATACCTTTTAAAACTACATAGATAAAAGTATTGTGGCCTAGAGACTCAAAAACATATTGATAAAAAAAGTCATGTACATGATCAATTCTGTTAGGGTTCCGGAATGACGTCATATAGTCAGAACAAATTGGCCAAAAATGTCAAATGTACTACTGGTGCAATTGAAAAAAAAGATCTGGCCGATCAGGAGAGTGATGAAGACCCTTCTCAATCATTGAGAAGGCAGAGAATATTCCAAAGTGCAAACGTGCACAGTCTGCACACATAGGTTTAGATGCAGCTCCGAAATCAAACCATATTTAAAATCCAATAAATCCAGACACCTATGGGCGATGCTGACAACACAAGCCTTCCCCGATAGAACAAAACAACCAAAACACAAATACAGAAATTAAAATAAGACCTATGGAACAAACATCGGACCACGAGCCGTCCCGCCTAATTAAATCATGTCCTCCCACACTATAGAGTGTTGGGGGTTTTTTGGATGTAGAAGAGATGCGTGCGTTATGCTGCGAATGTGTGCCTGTTTGTGTATTTGTGCGTATGGAGGTGGAGGGTAGTGATTGGAAAAATACGAAATTAAAAACATCTCACTTTCTCAATATAACGTTTCTGTTACTAAGGAGTTTCCTTTACAGTTCCATTACAACAGAACTGTTCGGAGACTCAAAACGTCACAGCTGAGACCAGCAGACAGCACCAGCACTGAGATAAATACTGAAAAGAGTAGCGGAACATGGGCTACGCGTTGGCCATGTTGTCCGTAAAAGAAGATGACATTGTTGAGATGGCGTCCGGAAAATGATTTGAGATTTAAAAACACAGGCCCCGCAGTAACACGCCAGACTCTGTTGGGATATTCTGGATAACATGGAGCAACGTTTCGGTTTCCAACCAAGTCACAAACAGTTTGTCAAAAATATCCAGTGGACGGAGGAGACCACGCAGAGGTGCAGGGGGGACAACACCCCCTCTAGATTGAAGTTATCCACCTTTCTGTGTGTGAAACAAATGTAATCTTTACGAAGTTAACCAAAGTACTGTTGAGTGCGTTTATGAAAAAGGAGATCTGCAGATTAAGCGTCACTGAAATTAAGTAGATTCTTTAACGCACTGGTGGATTTTTATGATCATTATCACGAGGTAAATCTATCCTTTTCTTTATCAGTCAGACACGGCGAGTATAGCGGGTGTGTGTTTATCATAATCCACACAGCAGTTTAAACCTGATTTATGTGTAAACTGAGTTGTTCAAAACCATCCAGAGAGGAGTCCATGCTAGCCGCAACATTAAGGAGATCAAAACAAACCGTATCTTAAATTCAAAACGTATCTTAAACGCATTTAATTTGGTATAAACATGTACGTTAGCTGTTCATTGTTGGAATCGCCAGGATTCCATCTCTGCTGTGTCGTGTTGAAGCATCTCTGCACGATGCAGAGTCACAGATTCGAGGGAAATGAGCGTCTATTTTCACTGGAGTGTTTTGTCGTTGTTGTTGTTGTTGTTGTTGTTGTTGGTGGGGTTTTTTGTTTCAGACGGAAACATTTGCAGTCGTGCGATTTGGAAAATTGGTTGCACGTGCTGAATCAAGCAATTCCAAACATTTAAATGTAATGTCTTAGATAAAACGGGTCATATTTTGTTATCCATGTCAGCAAAATTGAAAAAAAACAGTATTTTCTCCGCCAGATAGCGAGTAAAGACCATATATATTGACCATATTTATGCAATTAAGTAACTCCATTGTTCACGTCTTCTTCAGCTACATTGTGGTTCTGAACCTGACGATAAATTATTGCCAAATTGCCCGTGTTAGATTGTTCTCTTTAATTATATTCTCGGTCTAAAAAGTCGTGTAGCGGTAAAATCCTGCGTTTGCTGCATCTCAGTCATAAACCGATGAGAAAGAATAAATCTACTTTGACGCGTCTTGTCAGAAGTCCAAGTTCAAGTTAAGACAGACGGCCCAGACAGACAAACAAAAGATGCAGACGCACACCATTAATCATATCTCTCCTCTTTAAAAATATTTATTCCTTTAAATATTTAGTGGTATTTCAGACGTGTAGGTCTGAACCAACCGCACAGGTGCATTTTGATTTTTCTTTAAGTGCAACGAGAGACCTTTGTGAGGATTTTATTTCTATAAGAAGCTGAAACAGTAAAACTGTTAAAAGGATAACTTGCAATTCGAAAGCCAGGAAAGGGGTGAAATTTAGACAAGCCACGATTCTGGTGCTTTGTGGGAAGGACAACTCTAATGAGCCCAGCCGCACAGTTCACTTTGGAATGTTGAAATCGCTGGGGACCGAAAACGTTTCCATTTTCCAAATGATAAAGATTAAGATAAACATTGCGTAAAATCGCCACTACTTCATCTGAAAAAGCAGGGAACAATCCAAAGTTAGAGGTAATTTGTGCACAATATCATTAATGGCCAAATGGAGGCAAATACACTGGCAAAGATTGTCGATGGGGTCATTTGCGCAAAGACGGTCACTTTGCTTTAACACGCCGGATAAAAGTCTGGGTTTTCAGGGACAACAACTTCCTCCCTCAGTATCCTGATGGCCAGCAATGACTAATGATTCTAGAGTCAACACGGGTGTTTAGTTTGGATGTGCTGCAGCTCGAGAAACGATGTTTGCTGGTTTTGGGCAGTGAAAAGCATCTCGACCAGAAGCGCTGCTGGAAAGTTTACGCAAATATGAAATGTAACCAATTTCTTGATCCAAATGGCTTCCAGGAAAGTGTCTCCTGCAGACACAAAAATCAATGGCAAGCTGCAGTAAACGTTGCCCATTAAGTTTTTTCGGACAAATTAGGCTTACAAAACCCCATTATGAAGATGTTTTTTAAGGACCAAATATTAAACACGTCAGATGGACGTTGTTCTTCAGTGCCACGGCAAATATTTAGAGGTGCCACTTAAAATCTAATTCTGGGCCAGTTGGGACTTTTCCTTCCAATTTTGAGGGCTGGGGGTGAACCACAGAGAACAGTTGGTTTTTTTACCTGTCAGTTTCCTCCAAAACGGCACAAAAACAGGTTTTCCCTAGAGGGGCCGTTTTTTTATTCTATTTCTTTATTCGTTGTTTATTAAAAGCCTGTCTTTAAATCAAACGCTAATGATGCATCGATGCACGTTATCACCTTCACAGGCCGACATTTTATGGGTTTTACTTGCAGAGCAAACATGTTGATCTCAATCATACTTATGCGCGACGGGAAAAGGCGCGACGAAACATATTTTAGTGACAGGCGGTTCAAAATAGCGACCTGACTGTTTCATGGTCAGGAGGGTGTGTAGATGATGATGTTCCAACGAGTTAAATTCCTATTTAAAACTGATTATTCTGACAATTATTCTGAAGATTATCAACACTGGACGACAACAGAATGTGGAAGTTTCTCATGTTCTTCTTTGTTAAAGGTTTTGGAGTTGATCTAGTTGTGCTTATACCTTAGATCAGGCGATGACTAGAGCTCCTGCTGGTTCAAGTTCAACGTCAACGCAGAGAGTTGGGTGTGCAGACTATCAGGGGACTATCAGGGGACTATCAGGGGACTATCAGGGGACTATCAGGTGCCACAGAACAATGTGGACCGGAGCTCCAGTATTACCGAGCAGAGTTTGGCTACTCTCTCACATATGCAGAAGAATTGTGGCAAAAAGTGCGAAAACATCAAGCAAATCATCACGATCATCACTTGCAGGTCGACGCACGTTCTGTCAAAATATTAAGCTATTCCTCATTTGGAATGAATGAAAATTGCCGGAAATTTGCGTTTATTTGACTTAATATCGATTATTCTATCCACCATCGATTTTCTGACTTTTAGGCCAACCGTGACCTATATTGTGTTTCGTGATTATTTTTTTTAAATATTCCGTCTAAAGCATTTAAATGAACTTTAAAGCATATTAAACCAGTGTGTCTCCGTTCATCCCGAGAATAATTAATTAAATAATCATCTAGAAATAATATCAGAAAGACAAACGCATCATTGAGCTCAAAATTGTCCTTTAAACTAGCTTATAAACAAAAAAATATCATTTTCCAGTCCACCATATTAACACTTAAATACAAACCAAATGTAAGAAGTTGCTCTTTTTTATTGACATATTCGGAGGAGTAACGGGACGGTGAGAAACCACATTTTCTCCCTTTTCTTCCTGCGTGGCTTTTTTTTTAATAGCGAATCCAACAAAAGTCCAACAGTTCGGATCTTGACGTGCAGCAGCATCACACCCGTGCAGCGGTGCGTGAGTTATAATTAATTTTCTATTGAATTGCGTGATTAATAACGATCGAATAGGCCGTAAAATAATCCGCATCGCTTAGATATTAAACGCACGGCAGGCTTTTATGTGTTGTTGTATGGCAGTCGTTTGAGGAGCGATACAGTCTGTTCATGGACGCAGTTAGGACTGGCTTCAAGCACAAAACAGAAATTTTACAAAAACATACAAAACGATCGAATGCAAAAATACCTATGTTTAATAAATTGGATTGATTGATAAATCAATCTGATGAGAAATGTAGCATTTTTATTTCAAACAAGTTCTGCCCCAAATTAGGGCCATAATAAAGGTCATATTGTTGGTTTATTGGCACATTATTACTGGAGAGAGAAAAAACATTCTAACAGATTATTGGTATAGAATAACAACTATGGTTCCTTCACTGGAACACTTAATGTAACCAAATTTGTAATAAATTAATTAATATGTTAATTCAACTAGTTATTATAATCTATTTGCAAAGTCTCATAAATCTTAATAATACTTGAGAAATGTTGCCCATCTTAAAGCTTCTGGATGCTGGTTCTGAGTTCTTGTTTCTGCTGAAGGATTTAACGAATTCTGATTTTTAAATACACATTTTATTATAAGAAATCAAAAATGAAAATGCTCTTCTATTTAAGAAGCCTCTGACTGATTGTGGAGGAACATTCTGCAGAAGTTGCCACAGCTGCCTGCAGCCGGATGCTCAAAGAAGTGGCGATTAAATGACTATTCTTAACGTGGAGATTGAATTGACTTGAACTGGCCCTTAAAGCGGGGAAATTGATTTGGCAGGACACTTTTAAACTGGAGCCAGATGTGACCCACAGGCTGGTGACAGAGCATCCCGCTTCCAAATCAATCAGAACGCGTGGGTCTACGCAAAGATGATGCTCCCTTTAGTTGAGTCCGAACTACTGCACATGCAACACTGTCGTCCTCCCTGTGCAAGAATGATTCCTTTCTTTATCAATGCCGCACCAAAACTGTCATATTATTAGGAGGGTGAATATTATTTCAACACTTTGTGTTTTTA
This sequence comes from Takifugu flavidus, assembly GCF_003711565.1. Classification (NCBI taxonomy): domain Eukaryota; kingdom Metazoa; phylum Chordata; class Actinopteri; order Tetraodontiformes; family Tetraodontidae; genus Takifugu; species Takifugu flavidus. The sequence goes on along the minus strand of NC_079527.1, from coordinate 8,922,087 downwards.
GATACCTAAAAAGTAGAACGTGATGAGAGGAATCACTCAGTTTGGCTGCACCAGTTATTGGCCCTTCATAAAAATCATATCAGAGACGTAAATATTCTTACAAGCGTCGATGCATCAGTTACCAACACACTCATGACAACAGACACAGGTATGTCTGCATTTGTTTCGGCAGTTAGAAACCACAAATCAGTCATTTATTCGGGCTTTTAATGTACATCTTTACAGTTTTCTACAAAAAAAATCTCGTATTTGGAACTTGATTGCGTCTGGTTCAAAGAAAGGGTGTTGATGCAATACTTCATAGCACAACTTAACCATGAATGCACCAATAAATAGGAATGGCTGTGTCTCATAACAGACGCCTGGGAACGTGAACAGATTTTGTTGTTCATGCCATCAACTTAATGAGGAAGATCTTTCTAAAGATGTTTGAACCAGCTGTGGTGGATTTAGCTTAGCTTCCCCAATTTGTTTTGAGGATATTTATAATTAATAAAAACGTGTTGCTACCATGACCCACTTTCGTGGCTTTCTCCATCTCCAATCATAGAAATTCAACCGTTTCTAGTTTAAGAATGATAATTTCCACTGGACAATTGCTGCCTTTCTTGCTGAGCCAGCACTGCCAACAACTTCCAAGTGGCAACGGACGCTTTTACATCCGTTTTATGGTTGGAGGGCAAATAAATCCTGCCTGAATTTTCTTCCCCTCTTCACCTCACCTCCTGAATTATCTACAGTTTGGTTCTTCTCTGCAACAGAAGCAGACGATAAAAAAAGGCTTCACTGTTGATGCATGAGTTTGAGGGTCAACGACAATATCAGTTTTATGAAATGTAGATGAAAATGTGCACAATAAGTCCCCCAAAGTGTGCAATGAATGAACAATCATTTTCACATCACTTTTTTATGGGATAAGTTACAGTTTCATTCCTTTTAACATAAAAAAAATATACATACGCACAAGTGCCTGTTTTGTGTTTTCTGCTGAGGTCGTCTCACAAAATTGTCCACATTAATAGTAAAGATTTTAAATGTTTATGGATTATAGCAGAATAATTCTAGATTATGATGAATAAAGTTGTCTTTATTTTATTTTAGATGTTACACCACCAGCGCTTAGCATTTTAATTATCCTTCTATTAAACATTACACACATTAAAAGTCCTATAAACGTAATAAACGAGTTAGCATGAAACGTTAACAACAGTCAGCGTTACTCACAGAACTGACCGATTTTTAGACTCAACTTCTGCAACGTTTCCAGGTATAAAAGTTTAAAGCGCAGTTCCAGTAGTGGCGATATTGGACTATTTGAACTTTACAAATGGAGTTTGTTTGGACTGTAAAACCATAACTGCCAACTAAATTCTGGTCCACTCCCCGTGAAAAACTCTGTGCAGAGAGCTTCAAAAGTCTTCAGAACTTTTAACTTTGAAGGCGAAGGAGACAACAAGACAACTTTAATTATCCCAGAGGGAAACTACTATTTCTAAACTAGCTTTAGTTCACACATTAAAACCCAAACACACAAAAACTAACTGAGTGGAGTCAGAGTGAGTGAGTTGTCCTCGACATCAGTATTTGGGGGATTTGGGAGCTTGCTTGAGGGCACCTCGGTAGAGTCCTAGCACCAGAGTCCTAGACATGCTAGGACTGATATTTAAAGAAGCTCCTGGTTCCTGGCCCAGGAGCCAGGCCCAGGCCTAATATTGTCTAACAGGACATAAAGTCCAACATGGTGGCTGAACCTTCCACCCTTCATTAATGCTGTATTTACATTCCTCAGTTCTGCTGTCGCTGGAAGAATAATGATGTGAAACAGAAACTGGAATCTCTGCAGATTATCATCCTGTATGGGATGCGACAGCACTGTGTTTGTGTTAAGTTCTGCTTTTTGTGTTCTTGGATCAGAACCTGTGATCCATGGTTGGCTTTGATTTCTTTTGCTGCCGGTTAATTAAAGTTTGCATGAAAATGATCGTTACACCAAACCCACAATGACCTCAGCTCCTCAGTAATTTTCCGTGCATGAGAAATCTCTCATTTCTTAAGTCACAGCTGAGGTTCTGTGACAAAGCACCATAAATCTACAGCTAAACAGAACTGGGACATAAGTTCAGTCAGGCGTCTGCATTATATGTAATTACGTCTTAGTTATGGTTAGTTATTATTCCACGAAGCGATGAAGACCTGAAAACCATCACACGTGTTCCTACTCCGTCTATCCTTCAGTATGATGAGTTATTAAGATTCTTTCTCTTAAGTGAGTTTTTTTTAAATATTACACTTGTCAATAACTCAAGTGCTTCTAATCGCTGCATCTTCTATTCCAAACTGCTTTAAACTGAATTTGAAACAGTCAGCAAACGTTGGGGACCAAATGAAACAGCTTTGCCTTTGGTTAATAATTGGCCCCGCATGTCAAATGGAACAATCCTTTAAAGGAATGCTAGAACATTTAATGAGAGACAGCCATTTTTATTAAATGTGTGGAGTTTATGGTAGGAAGTAGCCGTACGTTAAAGCCTCCCCTAAACATCAGGACAGCAGAACCTCACATCTGAGAGCAGATCACATTTAACGCTGTGGTTTAAGGTGATTACTGATATTTACTGATTGTCATAATGTGCTTTTTATATCACTACAGAATTTTCAGCTTCTCACAGTTTTCCTTGATCTATTTGTAGATTCTGGAGATGTTGCCTCCTTGCTTCAGCTGTTGAAGCCCGTCTTCACCAGATCTCCTCTCTGTGGCCGTTGGTGGTTCTGCCATAGGAAAATGTGTACCGGAAGGTTTGAAGCTGCAGGGGGAGTCCGGTCATGAAAAACTGTCTATTTAATTAGTGTTTCATTTTTATTCTCTTTTTTCCCTGAAAAATAGGTGTGGGCTCTAGTTTAAGACAACTATCCTGGTGGCATAAACAACATTTTTGGATCTACAGTCAGTAAACCAGAGCACAACTGCACATGAATGTGTGCTGGAACCAAAACAGCTAAAGCAGGGTTGTTGTTTAAAACCCATGAGAGAAGATAAACTACCCTGATGTTATATCTATCAAAACTATCAATTTCTTTGCCCTGTTTCTTGCATTTCTCCTCCAAACTAACCTGCCTGGCAGCTTCTGTTTACACTGAGCTCTTTCTATACCCAAACCTGATTTATCCTCTCTGATTATGTCTGCTGTAAACACAGCTAAATGGACAATTTGTCTCCCAGCATCCAGGTGAATGATGCACATGAAATGAGTCCTGATCTGAGAATTATTCCTCCTGTACTGGAAATGTCAGTCGTTATTGCCAGTACGGTTATTAGAGCTTTACTGGCAACCCCGTACTCACGGTTCCTTCAACCAATCGTGGTTTTCCAGGGCTAGAACCCTGGGATGAGAGGATCTGGCACGGAAAGGAAGGAAATGGAAGGGAAGGAACGGGACACACAGAACATGCACAGAGCATGAGAACTTCAACGCAAGAAAACAAACGCTGAGGAGAACGTGGTTCCCGATGGAGATGATCATTTTTTGAACCCCGTTTCCTACCGACTGTCTGAGCTGACCCCTCAGTGAGAAGGATTCTTTAAAGATCTTCTCCTTTCCACCTACATTTATTTTAGGAGAAACAGGGCCAGAGGTCCCAAGGGTGGGCTCTTAAATGTTAAAATCAATAAGAAGTTGCAGCCGGCGAGAAACAGTTTGGACAAAATATGGCTTCTCACATTCTCTTCTATCCATCTTCTGCTAACTGGGCCTTATTGCCAGGGTCACGGTGGCGCAGGAACCCATCCCCAGCAGGCGGCTGTGTTTGCAAAATTAGTGTTCCAAGGGCTGATGTGATGTTTTATCTCATAATTTAACCCTCTTGCCAACATGAAATTACATTAAATCAATCAACGGTGCCCAGACCGATGGTTTTACTCGGGTGGTTTGATTGCTCCATGATACAGATAAGCAGGCATAAACTGATAAAATTATGGGAGCGATTCAGCTGGATGGGTTCAGCTTTAGCAGGAGTGTACAAACCACCTCAACGTATTCCTGCAGCAGCTTTTTCCCAAAGGATTCCCAATGGAAATGTTTGTTGACAGATGGTTAATAAGTTAAAAGGAGAGTCCTGATTCCATCTGGGAAGACTTGTTGTGTATTTCCTATTCAGTTAATCCAAAACTCTTCTGGAGTCATCTTTAGAAATATCCTGGCAGGACCGTGTTTGACTGACATGTGCACAAAAGGCGGGATGAGCATTTTGTGAGCCCTCGTTTCAAATTAGGTGTGACAAAAGCCATTATGCAAAACTCAGTTCTCACTTTTTTTTAATGTTATTATCATTTACAGATATTTCATGAGCTTCAGCTTTTCACAGTTTTTTCATCACATCGTAACTCAAAAAATAAAGGTCTTCTTTACTGGAGCTTTTACAATCAATAAAATGTTGGTTTTTTTTAAATCTTGTTCGACACTCACTGTCAGACTTTGCATTAAAAAAAGCTCATATAGAGGCAATAAAGTGGAGAATAAAATTTGCTCTGATTGTTTGTTCTGGCTTTGATAGCAGGTTTATCGACGAAGTTCTTAAATTTGTCATCTCCTCCTGCAGAAGCCGTGAATCCAGGTCGGCGTCTGACATGCACGGCTCTGGCCTGCCACTGAAGCACTTCTGCAGCGTTAACCACTAACAGTCATCTGACGGGGTCTTTCATTTGTGTCGGCTAAGCAGCTTTCTCTTTACTTAGGTTTTCCAGGGCTGCGGGAGCACACGCCCATGTCTGGAGTCCTGCTCATCTGTGGGTGGAACAGCACAAACGAATACATACACAGTTGTCATAAAGCATGAACAAAAGACCACAACAAGCCACAACCTGCTTTGCTTTGGAGCTCAGGAAAGGTAGTTTCTTTGCTCTGAGGAGGGAGGTAAAATCTCTATGAAATGGCGGAACTGTGCCTTTGTGTCTCTTCAACAAGAACTCTCCTGGACTTAGAGCCAGAGAGTCGTTCCTCTTGTTTTGAAAAATTTGTGGCTTCCTGCTCCATTACAGCAGAAGTGAAATGAGAATTCATGTGTTCCCAATTATTTGTGCTGATGTCACCATCTTAGTGTATTTTGTATCTTAAATTTGAAAGCCACAGTGCAAAAAATTCTCTCCTCCTGTAAATGATTTATACAGTACCCTTAGAGAAGTATCTGGGTTCAGCCGCCCGACTGCATGCGTGCATTGAAAAGTCTCCTCGTGTTCGAATAGTTTTTCATTCTGTCAAACCTGACCGACACATTTATGGTGCTGGCACGCACATGCGGCCTGGCTCACAGTTAGCATCTCCCAACCTATACCTTTAAGGGATTAACAAGGTTTGCTTCAAAGGGAGAGATGCATCAGGATAAATTATGGAGCAAACCTGAGTTTCATACAGTGAAATGAGCCGTCTGTGATTAAATTGGGCCAATTGTTTAAACAAATTTACAGACATTCCTAACAGGCAGTTGGTGCAGATATTTATTGACGTGTCACTCTGAGAAAAACACAGCTCAAAAATCTAATTTTGTTTCCTTCCATTGTCTGAAAACATAAACATGAGGATGACCGGTGAGTGTAAATGGCACCTGTGTGAGAGAGCGGTGTGTGTCCTGGGATGGACTGCAGGCCTGTCCATGGACAGGGTGAGTTCCTTCATCCACGCTCTAAAATTACTTCAAATTAATATGACCTGATAAAGTTTGCATTACATTGTGGAGTTTCTGATCCTCAGTCTTTTAAAACCCAATAATATTTCTTTATTATTAGCAAGTAATAAAATATCAATAAAATTATAACTCTCTTTAACTCCTCTTAATACAGATCAACTTGCCAAATAACACATTATTAATGAATCTGAACAGCATCTTGTTACCATGGTGTCCCGGAAGGTTAAGGTTTGTTGGTATAACATTGCTCTTAACAGAATTAAAAATTATTTCGCTCGCCGAGGTGTCAATCATTGTGCATCCCACCAAGTGTGCAATATAACAATAAATGTGTTTATGGCGAGACATAACATTTGACTGTAAATATGTCTTAGCCGGCACACAAATGAGTATTCCACTTTAGCACCATGTGGAACTAATTAAGAATGCAGTTTTTGTCTTTAACAAGAAACTGAGGGAGGAGCGGCGGATAGGGGGAGCTGTGACTGCAGCCCATCTAGTGTAAGGTTACACTGCAGGACATGCACAGGGCAAAATACAAAACTTGGGATGGCTGCAGATCTACATTAACATACCACAAACTTTTTGCAGCAGAAACAATTCTACACTCAGATCATCAAATTCACTTTGAGAGGGATCCAAATTCGACAAAAGAATTCTTTGTTCTCCAGCGCAATGGCTGGTGCTGGCAGCGAATCTGCTGTGGTCGTGAAACGCAGCCAAACATTTCAGGGAGAGCAGCAGGAAAGGATGAAGGCTTAACACACCAAATCTGTTAGACTTTTTCTCCTCTGAGGTTTCCAACATCTCTAAATGTGCAAAAACAAACCCGTCGGACGCCAAAGCTGAATTTCCAGCATGCTCCTTTGGTGGCTGATTGAGTCATCCTCGGTCTTAAGAAACAAAAGATTTAAGGGCGAGCAATAAATCAATACAGACCTTGTTTCCCCCTGGGCCATTCAGCCACTTGGGGTGTAAAACGCTCAAAGGCAATGAGCACTTGAAAGTCTGGAGCTGTGGACAGATCCTGCCCAGCAATTATCCTGTCTGCGTGCCTCCTAAACACTGCATACCAGATATGTTTGGGCCTCTTCAGCAACAGTCCCAGTTATGGAGACACAGATGCTAATGACACCATATTTTCAGAGCTGCAGAGACAGAGGGCCTCTGGCCCTCACCTCTGAAACACATGCCACACAGCCTGCACCACCCACACCACACAGACCTGTTATTGATGACCACTGACGGCTCTCCCCTTCACTCGACTCAGGGTGGCCGCCGTCGGCGACAGAGCAGTAAATAAAACGTGTCTAGGTAATGAAACATATTAAAACCTGCTTTTTCGTTAAACTTGCACTTGCCCTGTCAGTCAAGAAAAATAGCCTTTGATGGCTTAATAATTCATAAGCCGACACACTTTTCTCTTTCTGTGTTCGACTTGTCTAAAAACTTTGTCTTTATGGTTTGTCGCCCAGTGAGGAGCACGCTGACAAGCACCTGTCACGTGGATTGATGTGCCCAGCTGGCCAGCAAGGCGCAGTAAATCTGATGGCCGAAATGAGAGGGGTGTGGCCAGGGCGCAGGAGCGGCTGGAAGGTGATAGATACACGAGGTAAGATGGAAGGTAAGGTAGAGAGGGAGGGCTTAATCCTTGAGGGAGAAGGTGCCAGGAAGTGACTTCCACCTTGGATACCTTCAAGGTGACTCAGTGTGACAGAAACATTCCCAAGGTTTACTACTGCGGTAGAGGGAGAGAGAGAGAGCGAGAGAGAGAATGTGTGTGTTTCAAGGTGCAAAAGCTCTTTGCAGATGTCCAAATACGCAGTAAATCACTCTGAAGACCTGAGGGTGCTCAAATGCTTTTTGAGTGAATCTGTCTCCCAGCCCGGCGGCTCCAGAATGACTAAAACATTAACAGGAGTCTTCAGCAGCAGCAGCAGCAGCAGCAGCAGCCATCCCATCCCCCCATCCCCCCAGTGGCTGTACAATCACAGGACTGTGCAAATGTAAGGCCTACGCCCAAAATGGCTCCCATTCAGATGTCGTCCAAATGCGCGTTTTGTTTGAAACCCAGAGAATGCCGGAGCAGGGAATAGTCCTGCGCACAAACCATCTATTTGGTTGCGTGTCCCATTCCTGTGAGTCATAAAGTCGCTCCTGGCATTTGACTAGAGAGGTCTGTGTGTCGAGTTACAGGTGTTCCTTTTAACACTGTTGCTTGGAAAAAAAAAAAAAAGGGTTTATGGCTTTTCTTCTATGGCGGGCTGAGGAAACAGAAGTGACGCTGGACTTAAAAACAAGTTTAAACCTAGAACATTCATGGGAAATGACGACCTACATGGTGTTGACTGCAGCCTCTATTGTGCTGTTGACACACTTTTTCTGGAAATCTTTAATTACACCGAAAGTCTTAGTAGCAAAGTCAGAAATGGCTTTGAATGTAAAGCAAACACAAATATTTAGTTTTACTATGTTGGGTTATATAAAAGGCCCAAGTTCTTTAATTATCTGGGATCATTACTCCAAAAAAATAACACCACCTTGCGTAATAACAGTATTACATCAATTTCTTATTGCTTACAAATGGGCTGGGTTGTGAAATGAATGAGATTCTATCTACAGTTTTACGGCTACAATATTACACCAATACATTTTGGATTTACTGATCTGAAATTGGCAAGCTACTTTTATGTCGATTCATTTTTTTGGAAACCATTAATGTGTCCCCCCCCACAAGATAAGATCTTATCTAGACTCCATCTCTCATGTCTCCATCCTTCAAGCTGGAAATACCTGAAATGAAGAGATTTATGATGAGGCATATTGACTATTTTACTAAAATAGATTGATCACCGAATATCACCGATATTGATGACCAAATACGTTTAATACAGCTGAACTGACCACAAACATCATACAGAATGTTTACGCTGCAGCTTGTTTCCAAAGGGAGGCAGCAAACAGTGAGAATGTGTTTCAGATGGAGAAAAAAGATGGAGCTGAGGCAGCGCTGCCTTCATGTGTACTTGACTGCCCCCTGGCAGTCTCAGCGGTCACTGCAGGCGATATCCGACAGGCGTGCGTGTAGGGGGGTGGGGGTGGCGGGGACCCACGGCCTCCAACAGATAGAAAATTCTCCATTATCCCACAGATTTGTCAGACTCACCCGCTCGTTCACGTCAGCGTCAGTGTTACGAGGTGTTATTGTCCGAGGATCCAGGAAGGATGCCAGGATGCACAGAAACTGAGACGTCTGGAGGTTTATCACTTCTGTAACGTCTTTAAACACACAGTCAAAGCAATGAGATCCTCATTACGAACGAGGGCCTTGGCAATACAAAAAAAAACTTTGCATCGCATCCGCTTGCACGCCTGACAGTAATAAATGACGACTTTACGTGAGACCAGAGTCTTTCCAAAATGTTTTAAACTGTGCCAGAAAAGATCTGGGTGGAAATACTGTCATAACCACACAGATATATACAATTATCCCTGAATTTAAAAAAAAACAAAGTGAAGGGAAAAGAAGAAAAACTTTGAAGCAAGAATGACAGTTTATATTTTAAAAAGAAAAATAATAAAAACATCTAAGATGGCCACTCTGACAACAGTCAGCTCCACTGGCTTTCTCTATTCAGATATTAGCTGCAGATGCAGACAGGAAATGCTTAAAGGCAGCTGTCTGCCAGCCCTGGTGCAGTCACTTTAGATGCAGTGTTCCGCCAGCCTCTGCAGAGAAGCTCACACAGGAAACAGATACTGCATTACAGTACCTCTACCCGCCTAAGGGTGGCAGCAAAGTCCCTGACACAGGGCCTGCTAGACTGCAGTCAGCCAGAGACAAATGACTGACAATCTGAGCCGCTGAGAGCTGAAACATTGAGGACTGAAGTCAGCAATTTGTTCGTTAATAACGCGCAGCTATTACATGCGATAAGCTACAGTTTGTACTGGTTACCAGTTTTAATGAGAAATAAAAATATTGGTGTTTTCAGGACAGTTTTGTGTCCAGTATAACTTTCCTTTGATAAATGAACACAATAAATAAGTACTACAGGGGAAAGGTGTGTGTGTGTGTGTGTGTGTGTGTGTGTGTGTGTGTGTTGTGTGTGTGTGTGTGTGTGTGTGTGTGTGTATGGGGGGGGTCACTGCAGAAGAACGTGCATCACTGCAGCCATTTTACAAACTCTGCTCAGTGCAGGGTGACATCACTCAACTGAGATCACTGGAGCAGAACCAGAGCCTGTAAAGCTATTCAAATTAATTAGCAAATGACCTTAGATTAAAGGGAGGGGGGGGGGGTCACAGATCACACAATGAAATGGAGAGTCATAGATCTGAGTCTGACAAAATTTATGAATATAAGTGTACTCTCACATGGATCACGCCGCCTTCCTGACACAAATAAGGGACATGCTGTATTAAGTTTTAAAAATACTGCTGCAGGACGCAGCGTCATTAACTGTCATCTGCGGCCATTTTAACGTGGGTGTAAAAGCCTCAGTGGAGGGAAGAAATTCAGAGTATCACCTCAAAATAAGATTAAATGAAATTACATTTTTTTAAAAAGATTCATCCCAGCTTAGCAACAGGCGATATCGAGACACTCTCAGGGAAACAAGTCAATCTCAAGGATTGCTAATACAGGACAGGGGATAAATCCCTGGCAGGCAACAAAAGAGGGGCCGATCAATAAAGAAAGCATGTAAACAAACCACAGTGGAAATGAAGCAGGAGGTAAAGTGGGGTAGTGACGGTGACCAGCGGTACTTCATAAAGCCCCCGGTGCAGGGGGAGCAAGAAGAATAAAGGGCAGAAATCCAGGGGGGCAACTGTCGGGGCGCGGAGCAGTGGGATCGCAAAATGAGGGAAGGATGCACAACCATGGAGAGGACGAGCAGGGAGAAAATGTGATGGAGATGGGAGGGAACAGGGGAAAACTCAGAGAGAGAGAGAGAAAAACAGTAGGGACCAAGTGATTTATGCTGGTTGTATAATTTTCTACAGCAGCGCTGCCCCCCTCCCTCCCCTGAGGCACTCCTACCCTCAATATCTCACCCCCCCACCAGGGTGTGCTCCTCTTCACTGTCACACGGAGGAAGGGTCCCCGGCCACAGCAGCCATGATTAAGATTCTGCCGCGATGCGACTGCAGCACTCCGCAAATGGAAGACTGGACATAATTTCCCTAAAATGCTGTTTTTTATCACCTATTTCCCCTTCATCAGCTTGCCGCACACGATTGATGGCTGATGGCACCTTTGACAACTTAACGTTTTTACGGCTAGATTTACGGGCTATCTGCTCCTCTCCTTTTATAGCTCAAACTCTGTAAAAATGCTTATTTCTCAGATAAGGAGAGGGAGGGCGTGGGCCCATGTGTATTAAATAGTATCACACCCAGATAAATGTATGAGAAAAGAGTCCAAGCCTGCCAGACTGCAATGCAGTCCGGACATGTAATGACCATCGTACCACCTTCCAACAATTTATTGAGGCCCGCATCACATAATTAAATCATTTTCATCACTTATATTATGCAACAGAAAACTCATGAGCACTTTAGAAGGACATGTTTTGCTATATTGTAAATAATAAGCGTAAAATAGTTCTATATTGAGGAGAGCCTTCATCCATGTGGCTCTGCCATGTTTCTGCGGTGGCGTCAAGCTGATTTAAATTCCAGCTTTCAGTCGTTAATATGACTTGTCAACTATAATTCATTGATATATTTTTTTAATGCTGGCAAATCTATGCTCACATTTCATATGCTTGGAATATATCAACACAATGCACCTCTGAGCAAGCAAAAGCTCGGAGTCGTGGAAAACCCCATTTTGTTCCCCAGCAGCCGCCCTAGATTCTGCAAAAATGCACACATGCACAAAGAAATGGAAAAATATAAAATGCTTTATTGCAAATTTGCATTTGTTTCTAATTAATAGAGATGTGTGTGTTTGTGTGTGTCTCAGCGAGAGTAGGGGGTGTGGGGGTGCAGCAGAAGTAGCTGTTGAAGTGAGTCAGTGGGCTGCAGCAGAAGTGTGGCCACCACAGGTCCCCCCTCCCTCCCTGGTCAGATTTACAGCCAGCACAGGGCGGGTTCCCAGTTAGCCCTCTCTTCTCCTCCACTGATGAGCATGGCAGATCCCAGACAAACGCCTCTGGGAACTGGAGTGTGACAGGGAATGGGGGAAGGGAGGGAGAGAGAGAGAACCCATTTGATGAGATCAATGATTCATAGACACCCACGAGGACACAACCTGGAATGGGGCAATACCACACATGTTTTAACTGGGCTCAGCCATAATTCATTAGGGTTACCAAGGTTACGAGGAACACCTAAGGAGAGGAGTACCGGAAATGATCGCTGCATGTTGTTAAATGCAACTCATATAGGAAGGGTATTAATATTCAAGGCTGGAGAGCAGAAGCTTTTAGTGGGGAAGAAATCGAGAAAACAGCAGAGTTGACGCATTTCTGCATCAACCCAACGGTTTTTTCCCCTCGATTTCCCACATTACTGACTCGAGTTCATAACTGAGATAAGCAAAAAGAAAAAGAATAGGTGGACGCTTAGAGGTTTTCCTTCAGTTTAAAAAAAATGAATTAAATGGAAGTCAACAACACAAAATATTATAATTAATGTCTTTTCCCCCTTTCAGTTTTTGCTGTCTCATTAGTAGAAAAGTTCTAGTATCATATTTAGTATAAATGAAATCAAGGGAAAACATTTTTTTATTCCAAATGAAGGAATTTATTCCAAATCAATCAATGAAATGAGCTTTTTTTTAAAGCAACGACACCACTCACGGCGAGGCAGCTGTAAATATTGACTACACTGCCTGAAAATAGTCTGCTTTGCAATAAATTAGGCCGTGTTCACTTTCTTTAGCCTTAGTGGGACGTTTAACTTTTTATTGTTCCGGTGTCACGTCTTCATTCTCGATTCCAATTATTTCCACATCACAACACCACATGACCAAGTAATAAGAGTATAAATTATCATTAAATAGAGTATTAACGAGGAATCGTTTAAATGTAGGAACCTAAATCCAGTGCATGAACACTGGATCCCTTTTCCCATGAGGCCCAAAGCAGCCTTTCAGCTCAGCCCTCTGCACAGCTTAATTGCCCTGATTATCCTCTGTAATAGCTGTTGCCTTCTCTGTCCTCACTTTTATAGGCGTGCAGCGAAAGCTATGGTTCGGTTGTGGCTTTGGAACTCTGGCGCAGCTCATGTTGGTTCAATTAAATCTGCAGTATTTCTGTATCGGCCGCACGGTCGACTGACTCGGATTCCTCACGTCCCTTTTCAGAAAGCGAGGGCAGGCGACAAACGCAGGAGGTGAAACGAACGCCAGCGAGGTGATTACGAGGGTTTTGCTCCGCACCTTCTCCGCCGCGCCGAGGATCAACACCTTGTTTTCCTGCGGGGCGCAGCCTGCTCATGTTATACAGGCAAATCATCGACATATGAGACGCATTAAAACAAATACAGAGCAAGCAGGTAACAACATGACCTCAGCGCAGTAAAAGAAAGTCTTCATCATCGAAACCAAATTTAATAGATGCCTATTAATCACATAATGTAAAACATGTCTGTGTTTAAAAGGCCACAAACTGGGTTATCCATTGAAAAATGGTCTCTCTCTGATTAAGCTATCGCGCTGCAAGCAAGAGGCTGCCCGCGTTTCATAAATCACTTTTAACATAGTTGGCATTTGATTAGAACCCATTAGCAATGATCAACAGTGTGTGTTCGACGTGCATGCGAGGAGGCATGTTCAAGCCTCTCATCTCACGTTTTCCATGGCCAGCTCTGTAGGATGTTCCTCATTAGTGTGAATATTAATGCAACCAGAAACAGGGGGGGGGGGGGGGTGTAAGAGGAATTTGGACGAGCTTTTTACGGGGGCCGTTTCATCAGAACCGTTATTTTTTTGCCGTTCTCCAAAGACTCGTAACCGGCGGTCTATGAAGAGAGACACGCCGCAGCGGGGCTTAATTTAAACCCAAAAAGGTCATTGCACTAAGAAAGCTCCTCGGCTCAGCCAAAAATATAAAATGATGGCGGAGAGAAAGCAGTGGGGGAGGAAGAGTGGGCCAAGAGACGGAGCAAAATGAAAGGAGATCGGAGGGTGCCGATCACAGAGTGGGACCAGCAGGAAATATGTTCAAGTACTTTGGAAAGATGGTGTGCTGAGGGAGAACAAGAAATGGAAAAACAGAGAAAGCTGAAAATAATAATGTGAGGCGCACTTGGACTGGAGCAGAGCTAACACCAAAACAGATGCAGGATGTTCTCCGTTTGCTTTAATAGTGTTTTTGCAAGTAATTTGTTATAATAGCCGACATTATCGGGGGGGGGGAAAACACGGCATCCAAAGCCGGTGAAGGATTGCCAATCTGTCCAACAATCTGTGTTGGCAGAGGCACAACCCTGCGAGCCTTTAATGAAACGCTCCCCTCTTGATGGTGGACCAGCGTGTTAATAGTCACAATGGAAATTAGCGTGGCCACAAAATGTACACCTTAAAGAAATAAATGCGCCCTGTGTTCTCTTGAATCGGCAGGGAACTCTGTGTGACACGGTTGGGTCAGGAACCTGTTACCACTGACAAGGCAGAACCACCCAGTCATCGAGCTGGCCCACAGACTCAAGCCAGCCACGTCAACAATGGTCACAATTTCCATTCCCTTGCTTATCCATCGGTTCAATATGAAGGTCAGCTGTTTTTTTGTGTTTTTTCTAACCGGGCATCATGGCAGTGGACAGCGTCCGAGGTAGAGCCCCACTCTTTGCACAGATAAGACAGGTTCGGTTTTAATGTAGCCAGCGCACCGAGACGCACCAGGCCCACTTGTAAAAGAGAAGGCCCTCTTCGCTTGTAAATGCAGCGGCCCACGAAGAGGAGAGGGGTGGGGGATGGGCCACTTAGGTGGGGCTAAATTGAAAGGAGGATAAGAATTCCACTTGTCCAAACTGCTGCAATTCATCTAGTGGATCAATTTCTTCTCTCAAGTTCCCAGTCCATTCCCAATCTCTTAAAAAAGACCCCAATACCCCATTCCAATCACACCTGCAGTAAAGCTTATCTTGTAAAAGGTCAAGATGTGACCTCAGAGCTGCCTAAATTGAATGTTAGCCAGCCCAATTTCCCCTTGAAATACTACAGAAGCTGAAATGAAAACAGAGCTGCTGGTAGGCAATCGCACCACTAAACACCAGGACGGGCGTCCAGCCCGCTGCTGAGTGCTCATTTTAATGGGAGGTACAACACCGCAGAGGGTTGAGGATATTGGTTGTCTGGGTTGAGTGAAATGAGAAAACAGAATTCAAAAATGTTGTGTGTCTGTGTGTGTGTGTGTGTGGTGTGTGTGTGTGTGTGTGTGTTTTCTCGTGTAGATATCATGCTAGCATACAGCGGAAGCCCTCTCCTGCAGCCAGCCAAGGGAACTGATCAGATGGACGATCAAACACTAATCATTCCCTTACGGCCCATACCGAGTAAAGCTGTCATTAATTTTGCGGAATTACATCAAATCTGAGACATTCTTTATGTGGCCCACGGCCTGCAGACAGTTATACGACGGGGACTGCTGCGCTAAGCAGATGGGGCAGCTTGGCTGTGAATACTAAATACCACCGTCCCCCATTTCTCCATCTCCACCCTCCTTCCAGGCATGCGGCTCCACTCCCACATCCTTTGTTTTCCACCCTTCCAGTGTCTTTCCTCGACGGTCACATAGCCCTCGCCAATTACATCACTCGCTGCGCTATAAAGTGAGTTATTTATCTCAAAAACGCTTCAAACAATGCTATAACCCTGACGGAAAATAAACGTATAATCTCCCTATTCATAATAGCTTTGCTTTTGGAACCACATCACATATTAATTTACTATGATGAGAAAATAAACTGTTTATAGACATCAATCTAATGTTTGTCTGTTGGATGCCGACAACGCTGACAGCTTGCTCGACGATACCCAACAGAAGGTCATAATCCCAATCGCGGTTTCCTTGGCAACTGATTGCAGCTGAAGGCAAGCTGCAATTTATGACAGGCGACACATACCTGCCATTCCTGTAGAATGAGACATGTGGTGGGCTATTTTCAGAAAGACCACCTCAGGTAGTAAAACTGCAGCAGCACCAGGTCCTTACATGGGGATTCCAGGCAAGGGTGCTAGAAATCACACGGCTGGGATTCAAACACCACAAGCAATAAACGAAGCTAAATGCAGAGTTGTCGTTATTGTTGTTGTCGCTTTTTGTTCTTTGTTAACACCCATCAATAGGCACCGGCTCACGTTTCGGAAAACAGAGGAAGGAGATGTTGGGCTGCTCGCGTGCGGTGGCGCTCGGTCGGGACAGATGGAGGTGCCGTGAAGAGCAGGCGGCCGGGTCAAGATCAAGGAGTTTCACCGACCAGCCAGCTCCCGTCTCGTCTCCGCGAGGGCGACGCCTCGCATTCCAACCGCACGGCCATTTTCTCACTTCACACAACACTGAGATTCAAAGTCAAGGCTACAGACGCGGGCCCGCTAGGACAGTTTTAGAAATAAACATGGCCACAAACCGCAAACAAACAACTGCTTAAAACAGACGTGGAAACTATAAACTGGCTATATGCAGCTGAGAGAGCCAGCACTTCCAGCTCCACTGTCCCCACAATATTAAGCCACTTAAAATCAATTTATAGGGCCTCAATATTGACAGTGCATGCACGTTAAATTACATGAAGCGTCCCAATATTGCCTTTAACTAAGGTAATTGCCTGGATTGAATTTACTAATTGAGGAGATGTTTTGTGAAGACATGGTCTGAACAATCAGCAGCTCTAACAAGGGGCTTTAAAACCAGTTGCTGTGTCTTAAATAATATTGAATGCCATTGTTTTATTTGTTTTACTTGCTTTCTAGTCCAAAGAAAGATTTACTCTAACTCAATAAAAGTCTAGATCACAAACTGACATTTGTTTAAACAGTCCCAAAGAGCATTTTGACATTTTACCATATTTTTCTCGCAGGACTGCCTTTTCCTGTCTGACGGACTTGCACCATTTTTAATTCATGTAAACACTCTGTTTTTCAGTCTCTGTGGTTTGAATGTGTATTTCCTCCAAGGTGTCTTTTCGTGCCACATGACCTTTAAAAGTATAATAATCATTTAACATTTCATATCAGCACCAAACACGTCAACATTAACAGTTATGCGTCACCACCTGAATTCACTGGTTTTAGATGGCAGACTGCCACCTGCTGGTAGAAAGGGAAACATAACTCGAATGCTTTTAAATATTGCCATTTTTTTCTTTAAAAGGCCCACATGAGGGATTATTTAAATCAAATGTGTTGTGCAAGGAAATGCTGACTGAGCGGATGAGCAAAAGTGCATTCGACTCTGTACAGCAAGTTCTAAGAACATGAGATGTCCTGAATTTTTTCTTGGTGAAATTACAAAACACGACTGTTTCTAAGCCCATTTACTGATTACCACGTGTAGTAAAAGTAATAAATTAGAAGTATTTGCTGCAATTAAGTTGTTTACTGTTCTTTCTTAAGTGCTTCTTTAAGTGTTGTGCTTTATGGCCTTTCAGTGTTACCGTGTTAGCAAGTAAAACAATAATGGCCTAAAATTATGTTTAACATATATTATAAATGAAACAGAACACTGATTTTATGTCAGCTTTGATGGTCCTGGTGAAACCTCTCGAGGGATTCCTGAAACTTACCTTTTTTTCACAGGGTTCCACAGAGAAATACAGGTTAGTGGGAATGGGAAGGCAGAGAAGTTTGGGCAAGCAGGGTGGGGAAATCTGCCTGAACGGGGAGTTTATTCTGGTACATGTACATATAGATGATATTCCTGTCTTGAGTCTCAGCAACAAAAATAGATATTTAAAAATACACCACTGCAAAAATAGTGTGTGTGTGTGTGTGTGTGTGTGTGTGTGTGGTGTGTGTGTGTGTGTGTGTGTGTGTGTGTAAAAATATATTAAGAAAGTGTAGTAGTGTAAAATTAAATAACACATTCTTGGCTCTGGGGCCAGTAGATTTTTAGAGACTCTCGGTCGGGTGTCATGTAAAGGTATCTGCTTCATTTAGGAACACGTGGGGAGTTGTTTGGCTGTCCTTGAATGAAATATTTTTAGACTCACACGCACGGACACATGCAAACACACACCAGGGGTGGGTCCAGAGTGTTTTCTGGCACGGGGGTACATGGGGCAACAACAATCAATCTATATTGTACAGTTACACACAGTTTATGTTTTCATCTAGCTTTTCCTGGCCACAGTAAATGTGCTGCGTGGATTATTACCAAGCGCAGGAGGACGTTTGCCTAGTTGCTGGGGCTGACTCGGCACAGTTTAAATAGCAGTGTTCTGTGTAATAATGAGTTTTAATATGACTAAGCACAACCATCACAATGACATTTATGACACTAGCAACAATATTTCATCCTTAACATCAGTTGTGCTCAGCTTTCAACAGCTTTAAACATATCAGTTCACTTCAGTGATCAGTTGGAAGTAGAGGAAATTTAAAAAAAACATGAGCCATATTCTGAATCAGCATTTAGCATTCAACATTGTATCTCTAACATCTCAATAACAATATTCAGATTCAGTAGTTTCCTTACGCTGTTTACTGTAAACAGTCATGTGTATCACAATCAGTCCTAGTTCTCAACCAACCACTCATTTGTTGGTGCCAACACAAATAATTGTAGCTTTGTTCTTGTCTATGCTGCCAAATACAAATTTGCCACATCCAAGGCCTAAATTGGCTCTCTTGGACGCCGCACGTAATGACCCAACAACATTTAGTCTTTGCTGGTTCCTGGTGGTGCACCTGGGACTTTGACTCAGACAGACTGCGTTCCCGGGCCGCTGTGCTTGCAGGTAGGGCCACAACAATTGTGGACCTAAACAGTTCGTTGAATTCATGTCGCAAAACGCACGACAGACGCCAACATTGCTGAATCAGAGGAGAAATACTTGTCCAGATGGAATAAAATTAGACCCCGCTTTAACAAAAGTGGACAAAACATTGATGCGATAGTCTTAAAGAACTTGTAGCGTTCTTACCTTATCTAGGAGCATCCTGTTGCCAATCCTGGTGAAGTTACAGGACTTCCTTGGACCCACTTCCTTTATCTTTTTCCAAAATAAAAGCCGCCAAAATTAGCGCAGTCTTGTCACGTGAGGATTCAGCATTGCTTCCGTTTTAAAATGGAGCATCTGCAAAACGCTTTACAAAATGATTGACATTACCGAGAGTCAATGGCCATCGGGGGGCACGGGGGGGCTAATAAGACTGCAGCCCCGTGCATTCTGATTGGGGCCTGGGCCCCCGTGTTGCCGCTGAATCCCCCCACTGTCACTCACACATGTGCGCCGATATTGTTTTTGTAATACAAGGGAAAGGATTTCCTGTCGTCTTCCTGCATTATCTATAAAATAACAAACTATTCTATTAAAAAAAGGTGCTGTAAAGTGTAGTTTTACGTAAGTATTCTCTTCGCAGCTACTTTGTCATTTTTATTATGGATTCGGTGACAACTATTTTAAAACTAGATTATATATACATTTTCTGATCGCAGACAGTCTTTTAGTCAGATTTGCTAATTGATTTGTTGATTTGTTTTGTTTTTTGTCACCGGTCTGAGACATTTAACATCCTTTGAATGAGAAGTGTCATATTACGTCCACTGAAACGTAGAGGCTTTTGCCTGGATTTTGGGGATTGTAGTCCAAAATGTCGGTTCCCAAAACTGAGTCAATGCATCAGCGAACATCAATTCCCACAATTCCACAGTGGCAGTGAAGCTGTCACGCTCGTGTTTTGCTCTGGCTTTTTGTTATTGTTTCGGGTTAGCGGAGCAGCTGAGCCGGAGGTGGGGGAGCAGCAGTTCGCATCCATCATGTATTAGCTCTTGCCTTTCCTTCCAAACACCAATTGTGACTTCTTTAGCCTCCGGTGATCTTTATTTTGGTTTGGTTCAGAAGACTGGAGTGTGATAAAGGTAAGAGGGACGTCGGAGAAGGCGGTGAGGAAAAGTGCGCACATGTTTTTACCCAACAAAGCTTGTTATTGTCGGACGTGCGCAGCACTGATGACAAACGTAGAGCCCCGATGATTTCAGTTAATTCCAACCTGTTTATTGCACCCTTGCAGCCATGCGTGTAGTGACTTGCGACGTGTTTTGTTGCCATGTGCTGCGTTGGGCCTCAAGCCTGGTGCTCAGCTGTAATTTGAACCCTTTAAAGGCTGCTGCTAGTTTCCAACAGCGTCTGCAAAATGCTCTTCATACCGGAAAACTACACACAATGGTGGAGCAAATATACACTGGGTCACGACAAAAGGAAAAAGTCAGGAGAAACGTGTGGGTGTCGCCTTTAATCCCAAAATTGATGCTCAGACTAAAGTGGAGTCGTTACCCATGACAAAGCCTATATAATGTATACATATGCTTAGCTGCAGTTGTCAGTTCTGGTAGATTGTATCACTCACATACCTGCTGGGGGCCCTCTGACACCCTGTAATGTGTCCTTACACGTGACTGTGTAATAGGGAATAATGCTGGGCCGACCGGAATAACTCAAACTTTTAAGGTGTCAAGCGCCTCAAATCTGTCACAGGGATTATGTTCTGTGGTCTTCTCTCCAGGAACACTCTGCCAGGGTATCATCTTGCACTGAATAAATATTCGCACAGCGCTGACTCGGTCTTGTTTGCTTGCCTTTCACCCAGTTTTCCCTGCAAACCCACATTTTCTCCATTGAGAACGAATTGTTCTTCCCGCAGGTGGAGAAGGAGCTTCTTCGACTACGCCGGGGACCATGGAGAAGTGTGTGGAGTTCAGGAACGTGGGCTGCAGCTACTTCCCTCAGAGCAGGGTGGACTGCCACTACACAATCAGTTCCCAGCACACCTGGGCCAGTAACGACTGGGTCGGACTCTTCAAGGTTTGGTCACCTAACGGAAAGATGGAGTCACCGCCTATTTATATGCATATATTGCAACACTGTGGACATTGTCTTCCTCAGATGGGGTGGACGTCGGTGAGGGACTACCACACGTTTGTCTGGGCACTGGTCCCTCCCAGCTATGAAGAGGGCACAGAGGTCAACTGCTGTGTGCAATTCCAGGGTATGGATATATCTGTTGGATGTTTGTCGTTCCGTACACCTTGCAGAGAAGTGCACGGAAAAGCTCCAGCTGTAAAGTGAAGTTGCTGTAAATTGATTTGCTCTCATGCATGTGGTGACTTCACAACTCGTGCATCGAAAAAATCTGTTTGCCATTTTCTGAATCGGGTTTTTTCTATGCTTGTTAGATTCGAACCTCATTCAGTGTTACCTCTGTAATAAGGTTCAATGGAACATTCAAAGTGTGGATATTATGGACACAAGAAAAAACCTGCTAGTAAGAATTGCTATGTGCGCAGCATTAGTGTGCACATCCTGACCTGTCCCACAATGCATTGCAAATCCCGAGACTTAGTTACTGTATTGCATACAGTAAATATACAGACCCCAAAGCCTTATTAAGCTCTTTTAAAAGTCATTATCTCAAAATACTCTTTTGTGAGGACATTAAACTCACGTCAAATAAACTCTAAATAATTTATTTAGCAGCAATTCTTTAATCATTTAAATTGGAGCATATCACTATTTAAATTATAAACAATCATTGTTGTCACTTTAGCAGCGAGTTCACTCTGCCTTGATTGTTGGTGTAACTGATAGGCAGGATTTAGTTGCAGTAACACATGCACCAAATGTGGCATTGACCTCAGAGCCAGCCGTAAATATCAACCTAAATGTCAGAGCAGCAGAGGCTG
Source organism: Takifugu flavidus (assembly GCF_003711565.1). Taxonomy (NCBI): domain Eukaryota; kingdom Metazoa; phylum Chordata; class Actinopteri; order Tetraodontiformes; family Tetraodontidae; genus Takifugu; species Takifugu flavidus. The sequence continues at coordinate 8,900,554 of NC_079527.1, read as the reverse complement.
AAGGGGAAGGGCGACCAGAAGAAGTGAAATGACCTCAAACAGGTCAAGTCCAACTTCCTCTGGCTGAAGCACTTAGGTGATATTGACCAGGAAGCTTACACCACCGTCATTTATTAATGAGAACAGGCAAGTTAAAGTTCGATTATTTACCTGGATGTGAAATATTAATGCCGGTAAGTAAATGAAGCAGCACTGCTGTTAAATTCCAAGTCACGTACCTGTCAAACAAATGACTGTGCACATCGCTTGGTTCTTCTTTCTGAAGAGCTGGTTGCTTCACCTGGTGGTTGGAAAGTGCGTTGCATCACCCTACACAAATAGCTGCAAAATGTCAGTTTCTAAGTTGGGTTGAAATTGTGATTTAATTGCTGACAAACGTGTATGATTTGAATTACCTGCAAAGGCAATTAGACCATTCAGAAATAAAAGCGAGTTGCCTGCAATATATTTACAGTTAAAAAGACAGGTAAAATGTATTTTAAGGTCAATTGAATTGAAAATTCATCTATTTTTGTTTTTCTTCTGCATTTTAGCTGCTTACCTGCCCAAGCCCAGCTGTCACGAGTACGAGTTTGTGTACATCAGTGCAAAGGGGGAGGTGTGCTCCCGCAGCTCCAGCTTCATATTCTGTGCTCCAAAACCCCTTGAGGATCTGGTAACCCTGGAGGAGGACTCTCACGGAGAGGAAGGCGGCACAGACATGTTGCTGGTCGTGCCCAGGGCCGAACTGTTGCAGGTAATTGGGACTGGTTAAATTGGTGAGGGAAGCAGCAGTATTTCTGTTCATATGAATAAGTCTGATTCCCTGTTCCCGCCTGCGTTTGCCTGTCTATCTTAAAGAATCGACTCCAAGAGTGCCTGCAAGAGCGCGCAGAGCTGCTGCAGGCGCATGAGGCAACCAACAGGCAGAGGGAGAAAGACAAATTGGAGTACAAGAGGGCGAGGGAGGCCTGGGACAGACGACGCAGCGAGGTAGAGAGTGACATCAGCAGGCTACAGAGGGAGCTGAAGCACAGTCATGAACAGATAAAGAGCATGGAGAGGAAGCAGGAGGTGATGTACCAGCAAGGAAAATGAGGAGAAACGATCATGATGCTGATAAAAAAAACTGCACCAAGCTAAAAATTCTGTCTGTTAGGAGGAGCAGGACTTGGTTGAATTACTTACCCAGGAGAAGAGTACGTTACTGGAAGCAAATGAGGAAAGCCGGGTTCGAATCAGAGAGCTGGAGGAGGACATCAAAACACTGACTCAGAGGACTGTGGACAGAGAGACAGAGATGGAGCGGTAGGACGTTTGGCTCTATCTTCCATCGCTGTGTGCCGGTGCTGAAATGTTGAAATCTCTCTTCAGGATGAAGGAGAGAGCAAAGAGGGCCGGAGCTCAGCGGAAAGAGGAGGAGAGTGAGAGAAGTGCTCTGCAAGTAATGATAACTGCTCGAGACCCGCTGCTCCTTCCCTCTGTTGTCCTTCTTTTATTCATGTAATTTCATTCTGTCTCTCAGTCTAAGCTGGAGCAGACGGAGGCTGACCTCCGGAGTCTGTCGAAGGAGTTTCAGGGTCTGAGGACGTCGCTGGCCCAGAGAGACACCAGCGTTCTGCAGCTCCAGAGCACCATCACCACCCTGACGCAGAAGCTCACCGCCGCCCACAGGAAAGAGGTCAGAAATCTTTCAACTCAGCACATCTAATACCTGAAGCTGTTTGGGGTGAACACCTAACGTATGCTTCATCAGGCAGAGCACGAGGCCACGCTGAAGGAAATGCGCAGCCTTCAGGAGCGTCTGAACACCAGCGAGCGAGCTTCCGAAGGCCTGAAGAGCGATCTGAGCTCCCTGGTCGCTCAGAGGGATCACACGCAGTCCGAGCTGCACCAGGCCCGCCTGCAGGCTGCTCAGCTGACCCTCCAGCTCGCAGATGCCAGCCTGGCCTTGAGGGAAGGACGAGCTCGCTGGGCACAGGAGAGGCAGGGCCTGCAGCTCACGGCTGAGGTGCTGTATCACTGACAACATGTTCCTGCTGTCCAGCCGCAGTGCGCAGGACTGTATTGTTGCTCCGTCTACCACCACAGAAGGACCACGCGCGCCTGCAGAAACTCACCGCTGAGATGGAGACGATTGAGGAGAGTCTGCAGGAGGAGAGGATGGAGAGAGTCAAGCTGGAGGTTGAGATTGGGAGAGAAAAGGATTGTAATCGGGTGAGAAGGACTTCAGGCAGCCCTCGCTTGTTGACTATGTTACCTTCATTCATTTACACACAAGAATGCGCAGATTACGCTCCAAATTGTAACTTCTATTCCATCCAACAGCCTCATTTGGGAATGATTTGAAGGTCTGTCCTGTAGAGTCAGGGGTTGGACCTGAACTACAGGCAGACCTGATCCGTCTACCTTATCTCACCTCTCCGTCTGCTGTCTGCCGCAGGTGCAGCTCTGCGAGACCCGGCGGGAGCTGCAGGAGCTGAAAACCAGTGTGAGGGTCACCCAGAAAGAGAAGGAGCAGCTGCTGGCAGAGAAACAGGTCAGACCAACTGGATTTTTCACAGCGTGACCTTGTTTATACTAAAGGGGATCCTGTTTGGATTCCCGAAGACTTTTAAAACATTTAAATCATTCTGTCGACCTCTATTATTTTAACAACCGGTATAAACAAGTACAGAGTTGCGCGTGTCCCAGGTGGTGGGGATTGTCTTTCTGAGTTGTTAATGTTCAGTATAAACACTTTATGGCTCAGTAAAGATCTCTTCTCTTTTTGGCTCCTCATCAACATATTTGATTGCTAAATTTAGAGTAAGAAGGTGATTTTTATAAAAATCAGTGTTCCAGCTAAATATAGTACCATCTGTCATTTAGGAGGAGAGTATAAATAACTGGGTGCACGGAACACTGCAATAATGTTGATATAAAAACATAAATGGCGGCTATATTTACTGTGTAAATGTTGTAAATGGGTGCTGAAGCCACAGTGAAAGGCCTAGCAAGACCCTCTTTTCCACCACAGGAGCTGATGCACTACATCTGTCAGCTGGAGCAGAAGACAGGAACGGTGTCAAGTGCCAAGTGGAGCGCTGCTCCGGTTCTGTTTCCAGGTGAGCGGAGCTTCAGATGAATCTCCTGCACGCTCCGGCGGCGCGAGCAATAAAAGCTCCCTGCAGCATCCTGTCGTCGCTCAGCGTGACCCACATTATTCCTGACAGGAGCAGCATGCCGGGACACACTGACCACTTTTCCTTATGTCCGTGTTTCTGTGCTGCAGGCCGACCCGCCAGCGCCACCTCCGATTCCGAGGATGAGAATCCCGAGGCGCTGCAGCCCCTCCGTCCACCGAGACCTCTGGGAAACTACAGCCTGTGCGAGCAGGGCGAGCTCGAGTTGCTGCGCCTCGCCACCCCCCCTCCGTCCCCAAGAGAGGCCGAGAGGAGTGCGGTGGTCATCAACCAGCCGGCGCCGCTGACCTCGCCGCACCAGGCCAGCGCCGAGACGGCTGCGCACAGCTCGGATTCGGTGAGACGCACAATCTGAGCCAGTCAGGCAGCAAGTGATAATGAAAATGAGCTACGCGGTTGAGCTGATAGTGCCGAGCAGAGCGCTTAAACACACAGGCATTATCTGCTGGAAGCAATTAGACCAGTCATGTCCAAGCTGTTAAAGGCATAACAGTTGTGTGATCCCTGGCTCTGCGCGTGTGTGTGTGTGTGTGTGTTTCAGGAGGAGGAATCTGATCCCCTTCAGTGTGGGCGGCTGGGATCTGGAGATGAAACTGCTCTTCTGCTACCTGAGCACCCAGACACCCCTCACAGGTACAACCTCCCAGTAGAAACTCTCGCTCTCTCTCACACACCCACGCTTCCTCGTATGTCTGTCTTTGTGGGGACATTTGTAGACCTGGTACATTGCTCAGCACCTACACTGAATTTTAACATTAAGACCAAAACTGAACCCTCAAACGGTCCTTTAAAGGTGTGTGGGCCAGACAAAATGTCCTCACTTTGCTAGTAGAATGCGTATTGTGGTGCTCAGTGTGTAGCATGTACAAGAACACACACGGACCCATAAATGTAGAGGGGACATATATCACTTTAATTACAGTAAAATACCAAAGGACTAATATTCGGGGGGAAGCCTGACTCAAAAATATTCTTGCAATAAAACACATATACATATTGAAAAAGGGGCCTTTCCAAAAAAAAATGGGTAGTAATTAAGAATTTTTTATACCCGGCTCCAATTTTACTCTTTATAAATATATAATGTGTAGAGTCAACCACTGGTTGCCTCGCTCGTTTACTTGAACTGCGGACGACATTTTGCCGAGGCGTCGTTTATGTTATGGATGTCGGGGAGCCGTTGGAGATTACATGAGATTTTAGCAGCACTTCCACTTTACAATATAACCTTCTTCATTTTTAGAGGTCGCCTGACATTTATGTTTTATTGCGCTAATAATGCTAATTTCATTCGTGCGGGATTCTCGCTGAAGGAATTTTACTGGTAATAGCGTCCTGAGGTGTAACATTTGCTGCTGTAATGATGAAGATTCCCGCTCACGCCTCATGCTAGGTTTCACTTTTCCACATGGATTTATGCTAGCCGTGTCTTCCCTAAATAAGCTGCAGCCACAAACCGCAGCGCGGAGTTAACGTGCAGAGGTGATTTGCATTACTGACTCCATATTAAAACCTGCGCTTCTCGCCGTCATGCTGCCTGCTTTTAAAGTGCAGCATTGCGTCACATTTAATGAGCTCATAACTTGATTTGTGTGCACAACCGCAGTCTGCAAAGTAATTTGGGAGCCGGCGGCCAGAGAAGTTAGAGCCCTACGTATTTCAAAACTTTTGTACATTTATTTTTTTTAAAAAGGGGGAAAAGTTTCTTGAGCACGCATCCCGAGTAAATCTTGGTGGTGGTTTTATGCGTTGGGCCTGAACAGGAAGGGTTTTGCTCTGGATTCAAAGCCCACCTGCGCTTGCAGACGCATGCAAGCGTTTATTTATGGCGACGGGGCGAGTATGGCTGGAAGATGGAAGTTTTGAATAGGTGCTCGTAAAAGAAGTTGAGTCGGGGCGAGGGGAAGGGGACGGCTCTGAGACAGAGCCGAGGCGAGATGGGAGGACAAGGGGACGGATAAGCTGACAGCAGGCTGTAGCGGTGATTTACCTGAGGGGCGGACCTCAGTCACGGGCCAATTTTCAGCGTCATTAAAGCCGTCTCTCCCCTGCTCGGCCTCTTCTTTCTGTCTAACCTCCACTTTTAGCCAGAACGAGGGTTCCTTTCAGCGTTCCACGCACGCTCACGCTCGGCTTTGTCTCCCCCTCCAGTGAACTGGCCGACACTCTGCTGTGGTAGCCAGCGGACGCCCGGGCGGAGGTGGCGGATGGAACCGAGTTGACGTGGACCCGCAGACAGAATCTTAATATGCAACTTATCAATCTGCCATGATTCTATATTCCTCATTTCCTTCTCAGACTCTCCTGCTGCGGCTTTTTTAATAGCGGGAATGATTTATTGTCATGTCTTACATATGAGTATAGTTACTTTTTAGCCACAGGCTCCTGCGTTAGCTCGTTCACAGGCTGCAGCGGAATCATTTGGGGGTGAATCACCGCTCGGTCGAGGCTTTACAACGGATGTTATGTCACTTTTATGACGTCTGTGATTAAGAGCCACGACAGGCGCTGCAATTATAATGTTTTGCGCAGGTCCGGCTCTGCAGGACACCGCAGCTAATCTCTCCTCCAGCATCACAGTCTCAGCAGCAGCTTTAAAGACTATTCAAGGTGGCAGAAGCTAATAACACATCACCGCACAAGAATTAATGTAGCAGCCGTGCAGGGCCGTGACGTCGCACTCAGAGCTGACTTTCCATGCACTTTCGTCTACACGTGAACAGTTGATTGTTGTCTTGAGCTGTTGGTTAGATGAAGAGACGTTATGAGTCGGGCCAGCATTTGGAAGAGAGCTTATGGTGTTTAGTCTATTAAGATTGACGCCAGATGTGACTTTTTACTTCAGTAGCTTCATACCATCACTCTTGTAAAAATTAATTCTCATAAGCTTTTCATCCGCGAGACCAGCTGAGGTTTTTATTCGCTAATGATTCTGGATTTTACTCTTCATAGCCGTTGAAATGAAAAGATAATACTCATTTGGGTATCATCTGTTGGTCTCTGTACCACTTGTACAGAAATCTTATCTGGCGTCTCACACAGTTCTAATTGCAGCAATGTGCCTAAAGTAATAGTCAAAGAAAATCATTTTATATCACAATGTTGTTTTCTCCTTAGCCTGTGGCAACACGCAGCTTTTCCTATAAATTTTTAGGACATTGGAGCGAGCCCACACCTGAGCTCTATTCACTTTGAAGGTTTCTTTTCTTTCTTTTCCACTGGCTACAAGCATTTGCCGGACACTTTTACGCTAATCTGATCTGCTGTATTTGCACCCAACTTTTGCTAGAGGTTTTAGATGAAATACATATATATCTATACAGTATGGACACTTATACAGAACAGCATGGCAGTGGTGTTTTTAATCCTTTTTATAATCATCCCTAGCGTGTTGTGTTTCTTCATATTTTCTCTGTTTAATCTAACTGCTATGATGGTGCTGAAGGAAGAGAGCGATACCAGCCTGTGAGAGAGGAAATAAGGAGGAAGATCTGTAGAAAAGACATTTTCATGTTTATTTTGGGTCCTTGTGTTGCAATTTTATTCACCTTCATGGAGGCAGGAACGTCTCGCTGCCCTGCACACTACATGTTCTCTCCATGGTCCTCTTTAATGGTTGTGAACCAGTTTTATGTCTATAGGGAAGTTTTTTCTGTGTGTGTGTGTGTGTGTGTGTGTGTGTGTGTGTGTGTGTGTGTGTGCGTGTGTGTGCGTGTGTGTGCGTGTGTGTGCGTGTGTGTGTGTGTGTGTGTGTGTGTGTGTGTGTGTGTGTTTTCCACTGAGAGCTCTTGTTCTTGTCAGGACACTGACTCCTACTGCAATAAAGCTCCAGGTGTTCTGGTGTGTTTTGAACGTGTGTGTGCGCCTGTGTGTGTGTGCGCGTGTGTGTGTGTTTTGGTATCAGTTGTGCTAACGTTGTTAGGGTGGGTCTCTGCATAATAAAATGGTTTATGTATTCATTGTTGGGTCTGTGATCTTTTTCTGCCCAAAGCCGGGTGTCACACTCTGACGTTTCACTGGTGATTAACTTCCTCTGTGTAACTTATGACGCCTTTGGCTCGTCAGCTTCTTCAAATTTGCGCCTCTTTTCTGTAATTTCCATACTTCTTTCTGCAGGCTTCTCCTCATCCTCACCCCCCCCTCTCTCTCTTTCGCCTCCACCCTCCATCTTCAAGTCTTGGGTGACCATGGCTAATTATAAAATCAATGATGCCGGGCTGCCTGGTTTACTGCCCGCTCTAAAACCTTAACTGGGAAATCACTGTGGGATTGATGACTCCCCCACTCTTTATCTCTTTTAATTAGAAATGTAAAAGATATGAAGATCCCGAGGCCAGAGCACAGCTCCTGGTTTTTATATCCTCCCCAGCCCTTGCTTTTCTTCCCGGACCACTCGAACCTCCACCTGGATTTATTGATCTGGATTTGCTCTACCTGGAATTCTCCGTGTTTACACCTTGTTTCGCTCTCCGTCCCTGAACGACAGCTGGCTGAATTTATCCTCTGCATTTCCTTCTCACCTTCACCTCACCCTACTCTTCCTCTCTGCATGCCCTGCATCACAAGTCTGTCCTGACCCGAGCTCCAGCTCCCGCTCCCCTGCCGGTGTTTATCACACCCCCAACCCGCTCCCTTCCTCCCTAACAGCAGCTGCGAGCGCTGCGGCTCCACCGTGCTTTATCCTCCTGCTCTTCATCACACTCTGAGGATTCGGCCTCTCCTGCTGCACAACTTCCACCGTGGTCTGAAAAAAACGCTACAGCTCAGCAAATGTGAGCCGGGATCCCTCCCAAGGTTTAAATATTCAAATAAATTTCCCCGGCATGCCACATTCCAGCCTATTTTTTATGGTTTCTTTATTATTTTGCATGAATAATAGATGTCTCTGTGGCTGCTGAATATTACAGAGGTCCCCCCCCCCCTCATTAAGTCATGGACGGTTCTGCCTTTGGGGTCTTGCTTCACGTATTTACTTCGCCTTTTACCTTCACACCTCAGATAATTAGCTAATCAAGCATCGGTGATGTGGAAGGATGAGTAAAACGAAAACTTTCCCAGCTCCCCTAAAATCCCCCAAGCGCGCCCACAGGTTGCCATGGCAACATCCTCCAGGGCTCCCAGTGTACGTGGCCATTTGATTGTACCTTGTAAAATAGTGTGTAATGTATAGCCCTTATTTTAATTCGGGCCCGGCGTTATTGATCGCCCTTTAATGATATTTAATTAAAGTAATCGTATAATTGATAGGATCTCATCTGTGTTTATTGCCCTCCTCTGTCTCTCTATTAATAAAATCAAAGGTGAGACCTCAGAGAAAGAACGACGTTTACGGTCAGTCGCTCTGTGGTTAGGCGACTGTTTTCCATCACGATGCCACAAAAGCCAGACCTGATGGCTGACGGAGGGGTCCAGGGGGTTCAGTTCAGACGGAAATCTGGAAATCTGGTTATTTACAGCAGGGTTTTGTTTAAAAGGCTTGAAAAATAAATATCACCATTTCTGCTTAAGAAAGGGTTGTATCAAGCCATTAAAACTTCTTTTAAAGAACTTTTTTGTGTGGTGCCAACCTGATCAAAGTGCCTTCTCCTCCCACTGAAACTCCAGTGAAGAAATGCTGATGCAAAGCTTAAGGTTTTAGTTAACTTGCAAATAACTGGACAGAAGAGACGGAACTGGAGGAAACGGCAGTTTTAACGTTTCTGTGTGCACGCTGCAGAGAGAGCTAAATCTTATTAGCAGAGCTTTATCTGATGTCCTTGTTCAGCAGGAGGATGTGATTTATTACCATCTGCACCACAGCTCTCCGTGACCAAACAGACCCGCTCGCTTCCCATCGTGCACCGCTGTCGCAGCTCAAGAGCTCCCTCTACCGACGGGACCCGCTAATGCGCCCGATCGTCCCAAAACAAGTTCATTTGTCCTTAAAAATAGTCTAGAAATGAAGTTACAAAGATCCAATAGTTTTACAAAAATTAGTTTATTGTGCCTCTTACTGTTTATATGGCTTTTCTTGATATGACAACAGTTGACATAAACAGGGTAGACAACACCTTGGCCAAGTCGACAAAAAAAGAGAGAGAAACTACATAATCTCAATATTGTAGCTGAGTTACCATCATTTACATCATGACAGTCCAGCAGAGAGAGAAGGGATGAGGTTATCGCAAGTGTTTTTGTATGACAGCAATGTGCTGAGCACATTCTCCCAGTGACTGAAAATAAGCATTCATACACGCGCGCCCGCTTCAAAACGAGGAGATCTGTCCATCATCTCAGAGCCGGGACCTCTTGCTGCTCCCCGGCTGTCTGTATTGCTTCAGAAGAAAGAAAAACAATCCCGTAAATGTGCAGGAGCGTACCCTCCCGGCCGATCCCCGCCGTTTTGGCAATAAACAAATGATGCAGGAGAACAGGCGATCCTCCACGGCTCCGTTCCAGAAACGTGAGGATACACAAAGAACTTAAAAAAAGGAGAAGAAATGAAAGACAGGTTCATATCATGGCTTTTGGGATGAGAAGGCAGTTTGTTGCATGGATGCCAGCCCCAGCACACAGGCAACGATGACGTCAGTCTGGCATCAGTGCTCGTTTCATCAGATTTATCACCTTCTCTGTACACGCAGAGGGATCGAGCTGATCATAACATGTCAAGAATACACACATAAATATTGCCTGTTTCTAGCGTGCCACGGGGCCGCTAGTGTTTGGTCCTTACTGAAAAGCCCTGAGTCTGGTTTCAAAACATCTTCCTGCTTTAGACTTGCATAAGTCTTTGATTATTGTGTAAATGAATGATGTCGGATGCTGTGCGCACGTTCACCGTGCATGCTGACTGATTAGCTTCTGCGTGCTCGCGGACAGTAAGGGCTCGTAGCAGATGGGATGGGCCTTACTGGGACAGGAGATCAGGAAATGAAAAGTGCTACATGTGTGGTGTAAAGTGGAGATCTCCGTCGCTCCGAGCACTCGTGTCAGCACGCCTCTGTGTAACGTGCATGAGCTCGGGGAGTGCACGTGAGAGTAAGCTGCTCTGCCGTGAGGGCCGCTGGATCCTGATTGGAGATGGACAAATCCTAACTTTGGCACTAAGATATCACGTTCTGCAACAACAACAACAAAAACGGTCAATTGAACAAGTGTCGATTCCCTGATAACAGAAACGGATCAACTGGAAGGTCCCAACAGTCTTCTGGGTTGATTGACACCCACAGCGGCCTAAAGAAGAGAAGACCTCGCCAGTTCTGATTACCCTTCTTTCCCTCGGAACATCTTCTCAGGAAAGCTCTTCAAAGAATTTGTCTACAAGATTCATATATAAAATCAGGATAACAAATAAAGACAAAAATATAATGGTATATAGATATGTATGGACTTACTCATAAATTGAAAAAAAAAGTGAGACAGGAAACAATATTCAAAAGCAATAACCACAAAAACAAAATATAAGCAAATTCAATTTGGTTTTGCTCTGTTACGTTTTCCTTTGCATTTGTTTTTTTTTTTTCGAGAGAGAGATGTGCTTGTTTCTAGCCGCTGGAATCAACTGCACAGTTTGGAGATCTGATTGGCCGTCCCGCTATCATATAAAAGAACAATAAAGCAAAAAGAGAACTAAAGAGACAACATTTAGCTTTTTCAAGAGGTTACGTTTTGTTTTTTTGTTTGTTTTTTTCAGGTTAACCTTCCTCTATTCCAGGAGTTCCTATGTTTGTTCCACCATCTCTCCGTGTTCCTGCAGTTCTGTCGTCATGGACCGTGTGGCCTGAGTTAGAGTGTCTGTGTACATAAGGCTCTGCTGGGCTCCACCCTGGAGACACTATCATGTGCAGTAAGGGGGGGCAGGCCAGCATTATTTTTATTCTTGAGGTGGGAGAGTGATACTGAGCTCAGGTTTTATGTCTGATGGATGTCTGTGTCTGAATGTGTGTGTGTGTGTGTGTGTCTGAATGTGTGTGTGTGTGTGTGTGTCTGAATGTGTGTGTGTCTGAATGTGTGTGTGTGTGTGTATAAAATGTTCACTGCGCCCTCCCGGTGAGTCCTTTCCTCGATCCGTCCAGGTTGTCCAGAACCCCCCAGGGCTCGCCATCACTGTCCGAGCTCCTGTCTCGCTCTTCGTCGCCGACGTCGTCCTCTTCATCCTCCTCCTCCGGTGACGGCTCGCTGCCGTTTTCCGTGGCCCAGCTGTCGTCCTCATCCTCGGCTTCCTGCTTCAGGACCAGGGTGGAGGGGGGCGGCGGGGGCGGGGGCGGCGGCGGCGGCGGGCTGTCGTTGCTCTCGGTTTGGTCTTCGAAGGCCTCCGGGTTCTCCAGCATCTCCCTGATCAGTGGGGGCATGGGCCCCGGGATCTCCGTCTTCAGAGTGATGGCTCTTTCTGCGCCTGAAGCAGGAAACACAGTCGTTTTATAACCGGCTGATATGACAGCAGCTCAAATCCAAACTTGCTGCCCTGATCATTTCCTTCACTCTAACCTTTAGTGCTGATGCCCCTGAGGTCGGTGATCTTCATCAGCATGCGTGGGAACATGTGGGGCTTGTTGGGGCGGCGGCGGCGAGCGTAGATCTTCAGAGCCTCCAGCAGAGGCTCCTGCAGCTTGTCCACTTTCTCGGGCTCCTCCAGATCCATACGATCTGATCAGAAGAACAGGAAATCCGCTTAGTCTCATAAAAATGAGGCGCTGCTGGTGGGGACAAATCATTCAAAGGGGCGTTTGCCGTGCAGTACCTCCACAGATGAGGCAGATGGCGCTGAGGAGGCCCGTTTCTGTGTCGTCCATCTCCAGGGGCAGAAGCTGACCAGCAAATGCAAACACCAGATCCGTGAGTGGTCCGAAGCCGGCATTGTGCATCTGCGTCCGGTTCAGGGTCAGACCATCAGAGAAGGTCATAGTGTCTTGTTCTGGGGTGTAACGTGTGCAGATTCTCAGCATCTGTTTACAGAGAAGGGGGAAATATATATAGTGAAGTGATATGCCGAGGTTCTCTACAGCGCTGGTCTCAGTGACAGCTTAATGTAAAGTATTTCAGGTTTATGAAAACACGTGGTTTATTGCGGCGTCGCGTTGTAATACCATTTATTACCAATAGATGTCAGCATTCCCAAATCTGCCAAATCTTTCTATCTGCGCGTTACTCTTTCTAACGTCCTGCTGGAATTTTTAAATTTGTGAGTCATCCCAACGGGATCAGTAAAGTTGAGTTGAAGGTGAAGTTGACGTTGAAGTAGGTTTTTGGGATTAAAAAGCTTTCTTGGCAAAGTCAAGTGAAAAGGACGGGGGGGTAGAAAAACAATGGTTTCTCACCAGTATGTCCAGGCAGGCCGACTTCAGCAGAGTGATCTGGTCAGCAATGGTGAGTGAGGTGAATCCTGGCAGCCGCTTTGCGAATTCCACAATCTTGATGATGCATTTTGTGGAGAGCTCGCTGAACTTGTCCCATAAACCCAGATCCAGCTGGACCCGGTGGTCTGAGCTGGAGTTCTGGAAACACACAGGCGGATTTGTGCGGTTACTGAGGTGGCGCGCGGGCCCATTTGCATCAGAGACGAGGGTGCCAGGGCCTTGCAACACAATTTTCCATTTTTGCATCAATCAAGGTTGAAGGATCCGTTTGTATGTTGCATCAATCACTCAGACACACCGATGGCTCACTGGCGGGCTATATTACTTAATCTATGTTGAGAAAGCCAGGGTGAAAATTGCATCTTTGAATGCAATTTAGGGAGTTTAGCCTGACAGCAATGCAGCGTTACCACACGGTGAGATTGCATTTGTACAATAGGGGGATTGTGTACGTGCGACTTACGGTGGTGTATTTGCCCAGCTGGCCGAGCGATGGGAAAGTTTCTTGGTGAGCTTTGCTAACTTTATTGACCAGCTCCTCCAGCTCTCCACTCAGCTCGTAGCTCTCTGGGAGCACCACCTCCTCCTTCACGTCTTTCTTCTTTTTGTTCCTGTCATTACGCACCGCTGTGTTGAAGACAGAAAAATTGAGAATAGATTGAGACGCAGGCAAAATTCCTACTTTATGCATGTTCAGTGGACAGACACAGAATGTCCCTCTAATTGATCAGAGATCATGTGTAAAAACATCCATCATGCTGGTGCTTTCTGCCTTTTGCACTAGAAACCAGAACTCAGTGGCAGCTGAGATTATTCTTAACAATCCTAACATGTTTCCTCCAGCGCGTCGCCGACACTGGCTATCTCCTCCTTATCGTTTGCTCTCTTCCTTGCCCATCTCTCTATCCACTTGACCGGTGCACACAGACCAGTCCTCCACTCTCTCTCCCTCCTCCTCCCATACTTTCCTTCCTCTCAGGATATCCAGTAATAGCAGAGGCACAATGTGATCCCGGTCTTAACACACATCCCACACAAACATTACACCCACATACATGTCCCACGGGTTCTATAAGGACAAAAAAAACCAGCCATACACCCATGTCACATCTAGCCATTCAGACAACAGAATTTTGATATTTTGATTCAATAAACATCCAGAATGTCGCTACCATGACTCAACTGTAGTTTTGTTCTCAAACTGTCGCCGTGTTCATGAATCCAGGGCCTGCCCGGCTTTCTTCGGGTGTAAAGTTGGGAAACTGGACTAATTTTTGTGAGGCCATTAGTCATGTGATCGGTGCAGCTCCCAGCCTCTCCCTGAATCCTCCACTAATGTGCTCATCATTTGTACCACTGCTGATTCTTTCCCAGTTTTGGACAGAATATTAAAATGCAATGGTCATTTTTGAGAAATCTGAAATGACGGGGTGGAACCTGTCTGGGTAGCTTTGCTGGGTAGAGGTAAGCGGCAATCCGTGGTGTGTCGGGTTTGATCTCGGGCTTTCGGGACTCCGACCCCAGAGCGCTCACCTTCCTTGGACATGCCGACCTCAAAGCACTTCTGCAGCCTGCAGTACTGGCAACGGTTGCGTGTGACCTTGTTAATCTGGCAATTCTTGTCTCGGTGGCAGGTGTACACCATGTTCTTCTGGATGCTGCGACGGAAGAAGCCCTGAAGCATCGGGAGGGAAAAGGCAAAAGTGGAAAGGGCGAGACAGGGAGAGAGACTGTGTGTTATAGTCAGACAAGGACATAACATTTAACATAACGTTTCTCTTTTGTTTCATTTTATGGAGCAGAATCCTCGACTCTGCGTCGTCCTGGCAACTTTTCATCGCAGGGCTTCACACTTGCATGAATTGAATGCCTGCGGGTCTCTTATGTGCATGTAAAGGTATAACTACCAACCCTTGCAGCATTCTTGCCACATGGTTGCAATAAATCCAGACTCCGTAAAGATCCGAAGCATCTGGCAGGTTCTTCTCACCTTGCAGCCCTCGCAGGAGCTGACACCATAGTGGTACCCCGAGGATTTGTCCTGGCACACAAAGCACGGCTTGTAGACGCGGGGCGGGGGAGGTGGAGACGGGGAACTGGGCACCATCTCCTCTGAGCTGGTGCTCTGGGTCTCCACCGCTAAGGACAAGAAAAAAAAAGACAGAAAACAAAGGTCAGCAGAGCACATGATTGTATCATCAGGCGTTGTGTGAGGTGTAGCATGCAGGCTGAGATGTCATATGTGCACTTGACAAGATTAAAGGAAAAAAATGATTAGCTGCCATGTCCTTGACAGAGGGACAACTGACAGCACCGATAAATGCTTCTCAGTTTTTAATTTTCTGTGTGATGGGTTACGTGTAACAGGTCTACATTTGGCCTGGAGGTCAGAAACACAAAACTAAAGGGTGTTTAGGTTTTAAGTTTAAAAAAATAATAATAATAATAATAATAAAATAAAATAAAAATTTTTTTTTAATAATAATTAGTAATTAGAGACTTTTAAGGGGAGCTACAAGAGCTACGTGATTGGCACTATTAAGGATCATTCTTTTCAAAGCCGCAAATCAAAGCAGGAACCTTATGAAACAAACTGTTGACGTGAGAGAAGGGCAAGTAAAAGCGAGGCGTCACTCCTCATTCCGGAGCGACAACAGTGCGTGATGGCGTCTCACTCGTAGCGACACGCTGAATATCCACTGTTGTCCCAAACGTGCCAACCTTTCACCGCAAAAGCCCTGACGTTGAAACGCCACTTGCATTCTCGGTGCTTGACATTAAACTTGACCATGTTGTGAAGTGGAACATCTATAGGCCCTCCTGGATGTGTGCGGCGTGCAGCGTGCAGCGTATGGATTCCATACTTCCCCTGAGAAACACAATCTGCTGCACGCCTGCAGGACCAGAGCCTCGCCACACATGTTGGCCTGCACAAACTCAGACACACATGTGGCTCATACGCTGCGCACTTGAACATCCACTTACCCAACGGCACTTCTTTCAACTTTCACCCTTGGTTACCCTGAAACCCCCCTCGACCCACCAAACACCCCCCGACTATGCATCCCACAACCTCCTGACACATAAACCCTATTTTTCTCTTGTTTCCTGGCCCTAAATTCCTCAGTGCAGCCCTGCCAGGTTTTAACAGAGGCCTAGGCTCATAAGGCAGCCTATAAAGGCGGTCCCATGGCTGGACTGGAGGCCCCAGCTCGGCTGGTCTCAGCTTTATTAGGGCTCGGTCACCTTGGGCAGCTATTCACACCACCAGCTGTAGCTCCCAGCCCGTAAAACGAGCCAATCATAAAATACAAAAACAGAGAGGCTCTAAAATTCTAACTTTTACTGCACCGACCTTCCCCCCTCTTGCACCTTCAATGGAAAGCACAGAGGGCTAGCCTAAACTTAACCTACCCCCCCACCTCCTGTCTCGCATGCCCAAGGCCAGGGCAAAAACCCCAGCAACTTGACTTTTCACAAGAGGGAAGACTTCAAAAGAAGGGGGCATAAAAACAGGAATTTTTTTAAAAGAGAGACAGAGAGAGAGAGAGAGAGAGAAAGGGGCAGATGGGGGACGGAGGCGAAAGGGGGGTAGAGTTGCTGCTTGTGGTGGGTCTCGTTCAACGACATGCTGAGCGTTTCAGAAACCCTGCTACAGCTGCAGTGACTGTGACCGACCAGCTACAACCTCATTAATGATACGAGCAGAAATATACCAGACGTTCTCATTTGCTGCCTGCTGCCCAAACATCTGGTTTTGTCTGCGCACATATATGTATGTATGTATGTGTGTGTGTGTGTGTGTGTGAGAGAGAGAGAGAGAGAGAGAGAGAGAGTTTTTATACTTTTACGGTTCAGTCTCCGAGTTCAAATTACTTCTTTGAAGGCCGTTGCTGGAGGCAAATATGTTTTCCATTATTTTTAAGAAATCCCAAAGCCAAATGTGCAAATCAATCTAAAGTGGTTTACAGCAGCGTGAAGGTTCCTACAGCAGACCACGTCGCTCCCTGGCCAGAATCTAACAAAGCGGCAGGGTCAGCGGGAGAGCAGAACCCTTCTGAACGTGCCATGAACCTCAGTGTTTATGCAATAATAACAGCAGCAAATGAGGCTGCAGACCAAGCGTTGACAACCCCTTCGAAGAGGACAAACCATATGTGGCGTCAAGGAACGAACACTGACTGATGCTGTCTAAAGCAGGGGAGCCAGAGACAGAAAGACCCTCCTGGAGAAGACTCAGGGACACGGGGAGATATAACACACCGGGCCTCACATGAATCTGACCCTCGCCAGAGAACATGACTCCTGGAGACGCCTCCTAGACGCCGCTAGTCCAAAAACTCTCCTACTGCTCCCCCTGGGGTGCCGTGGCGAGAGGACCCATTCACGCAGCCGCCGTGAATCCCCTCTAGCCGGTCTCCTCAGCTTAGCTCAGCGCTGTTTAGAAAACAAAACCCCGTGAAATGAGAGGCCCTCCTTATCAGCGCTCTGAGGCCGGAGGCGCCATTTGCATGACAATCCCCTGGGTCAGGGCTGGCGAAACGATGATGGACGGATGAGAGGAGAAGAGTGGGTTAGGTGGGTGGCTGCTGTTGTTGGGGGAGGAGAAGACAATGGGGAAGAAGAGGGGATAGTTGAGTTACCAGTAGCCAATGTTAGCTTTTCTGCCAAGTATCAGTTTACTCCCTAATCCCTTCTGTCGTTGCTCTCTGTGCACAAGTGGCCCGCCTGTACTGACCAATCTAATCCCCTGGTCGCACACAGGAGTCACTATTCAACGGCAACGGACCCAACACATGCACACAGGAGGATAATGTTCACCTACCAACGATCAAACACCACGCAACGAAATGCAGAGCCCTCCATTAGGCTTCAGCTGGAGCGGGATTTGCGGCCCATCACTCTCCACAACCTCATTAGCTGTGAAATGTAACTGCGCGGCAAAAATAGCCGTTTGGGTGAAGGTTACTCCAACTAGGTCAATTACATTAAATTCTAGGTCGGGTGAGCCGGGCCCGGCTCTGTCCCTCTAGGTTCGACAGATAAGGATGAAATCGTTTAGAAAACGATGGGGTTCTACAATGAAATGAGAAAGCTCCTGGTAACTGGGAGGCTGCCTGATAGTCAGTCAGCTGGAAAGGGGAGTGTTTTCTGGTATATTTGAGCACAGGCATGACTGTGCAGCTTGTGTTGGATGTTGCAACACAGTCCTTTATTTTCACAGAGCAGCATATGACATTCTGGCAGCGCAACAAGCCTTCTTTCACAATAAGCCTGCAGATTTTGTCTACGTGACCGAGGCTTCAGAGCTTCGCTTGTGAACACGCATGCGCCGGCCGTGCATGTGAGGACAACGTGCATCGATCACCGAGGAGGACTGAGCGCTGCAGACAAATACAACGCTGCCAGGTGTTTCTGCGCAGCAACTTAATTTGATTTTAAAATGACTGTAACGTTGCAGCGTTAGCAAACAGTGCTAAAAAAATCGCTGTGTGTTCAACTGCAAGTACGGGCACGCTGGGCCTCCTCTGCCACTATTAAACTTGCTTTTTTCCTTTCCATTGCACATTTGTGAACATATGAAGGCCAGAGCAGCCAGTCTGTGGCATCAGGGTCGTGGGCCGGGCAGACAGCCGTGGCAGACGGGGAGCAGATTGAGAGAGGATGGTGAGCAGTGGGCTACAATGCTCTGTTGGCACACTCGCTGGGGGCCTTTCATGGTGTACCCTGGCCCCCTGTGACAGAGGGCCCGACGCCACAGAGGACTCACTGAGTGACTGTGAGCTTACTGAAATTTTCAGGCTTCATGAGAAAGAGGAAAGAGAAGGGCCACACCCTTGTCACGGCTGCCAGCGTATTTCAGTCACTTCTGTTTCTCTGCCCACATCTTCCGGCCATCCCTCGGAGGCTTCTGCAACATTGATCTACCCACCAGACTTGTTTCCTTCCTCTTGTCAGTCCCATTCTTTCCAGAGGATCTACGTCACGGCGTTTGCTTCACCTTCTTCTACGTGGAGTTCTGATCACCTGTGAATCTACAAAATGTCCACTGTGGGAGTTACTCTGACACTCCCAGTATTTTGGAGGAAGCAGAGGTTCTATGAAGAGAACTCAAGAATAAAGACAATGTGTGGAATGTAAAAGCGTAAATATGCTGACACAAACGGGGGGGGGGGGTTCATTAAAGGTGTTGAGCGCTGGTGACACCTTTCACCAGCCATTACCTGAGCTCGTGTGTCTGCGAAGAGGCCCAGTTTAACTGCCACTGGTTTATGACAGAAACCCAGCTGTCAGTCAGGAGACGGCTCAGGTTTGAGCGGTGAAGTCAAAGTTACCCGCATGCCACTTCCTGGGTTTACCGCCTCCTCTCGCAGCTAGCGCAGTCATGAAACGCAGAGAGGGACCAACTCGTGCACGCATACGATGGCGCGTTAATGTCAAATCGTAGGATGTTTGTGGGTTACATGGTTCATACTAGTGGAGCTCAAATGAAAAACAGAGAAGCAGAGCAGAAAAGGCAGCAGGTGAGATAAGCCCGTATCCTCAGGGCACGTTTTAAAAGGCGGAATTACCCCAGCAGTCTGGTGCCGCTCTCAAAACAGCCTTTCTTCTTTACAGCACCTCATAAAGAGCCTTTTGATATTTTCTTGATGGAGTCAGCCAAGCCAACATTTGGCAGCAAGCACCTCCCTTTTCCTGCAACACACAACCCTGTCAAGAGACACACAAGCTGGCTTCGAACTGTAACTAGTCCACAAAGCTGTGTGTCCCCTATGAACCCGGTTTGGGAAAAAAAAAAGTTTCCTTAAAATGTCCTTCAACATTTGCGGAAGGAGCCATTGAAAACCAAGTTTAAAGGAAAGTTGATCCCACTGAAAGCTTTTTTTTGTTGTTTTTTTAACAAAATGGTTTGTGCAGTCAGTGGCGTGCAGATAGGTGGAAAAAATCTGCCCCCTCTTCCCTGCGGTGAGGTGCAGCTGACTCTTCATCTGCCCACCAGAAGAGAGAAAAGAGACACGTCTTTCTGCCAGTGACCAGAAACTGAAACCGTGCCCGCCACTCAGGAACAGACTGATCCGTAGCAACGGCGGGGACGACCTGGGCGAGGAAGCAGACGGAGCGGGGAGGTGTTCAGACGGGCGAGGTGACGAGAGGGAGCCCAGTCATTGAGGCGGATTCCGGCTCTTTGATCCCGTCTTGTTTTTCGTCCACCCAGACTTCCCCCTCACCATCTGTGGCCGTGGCTCTCACCTGCCCGTCTCTGGCAGGGTCGCGAGCAGTCGTTCAATTGCTATTGCTTCCTCCCCGCAACAATAGAAACCTACAAAAGTAGAAGTGGCCCAGCTGTAGCCGCCACCTCGCTCGGCGAGAGGAAGTGAGCGGAAAGGAGGCTAACGTAAACAACAACAGTAGTATTCACTCAGACTCACTGGGGAAGCACCGCAGACCAAAGCGTGTAAACTGTTATTAGACGAGCCAAGCATGCCCACAGTTGTGAACACAAACAAACGCACGCATACACACACATTTAATTCAGTGGATGTGAAAAAGAAAAAGAAAACAGACAACAATACAAGACCCAGGAAATGACTACGGCTCCTCGAAGTCTGACTAGTTCTATACCGTTGTAGTGAAACACTGGCACAAAGATCCCCTAAAACTGGCACCGTGAGTCATATCAAATGTAGAAGTAACGCTGAGAAACTTCTGCTTTGAGTAGTTCTGAGAGCACTGATGTATATCAAGAATTTCTTTTTTTTCACTCTGCTTGGCAACCAACCACCAACAGGTTACCCAATGATCTCTGGGCGGAGGCCGTCAGCACACTGACAAGAACGTCAGAAAAGAGCGCAACAGTGATTCATTTCCTTCTCTGTCTGTGTCTTGATGACTTGAAAGTTCCATCTGAGATTAATAGCAGTCGGAAACGTCACATTTTTGACGGTTTGATTGTAACCGTGAGTGTAAAAAGGAAACAAAGTCGGTTCAGTCAGTTGCCATTGCAGCAGCCTGTTCAGCATTCCTGAACAAAGAATAAATCATCTTTAGCAGCCCCCTCCAACTCCTTTGTTGGATCACTTCCTGTCTAACTGCCTGTCTGGCTGGCTGTTTTTTCTCTTAGTGTTTTCTAGCAAAAGGGTCAGAACTTAGAAGCTCTTGGGGGGGGGGGTCCAGAACTACTGACAGACTGACTGCAGAGCTTCCCATTTGGTCTGTGTCCCACAGCGTCAGCATTAGTGCCCCATACTATATTCTGCTAGCTGGTAGCTGTGGAAGAGCGTGTCTTTCCCCCATGCCTGCCGTCTCCCATGCCGTGCGTGTCATGTGTAAGTGAGAATGCATTTCTTGTGTCAGATGAGGAGCAGGACATCTGCTGCATGGCTGCACTGGAACAGACAGTTTACAGAGATGTTTCTTTTGCTTTTAGACGGGGACCACGAATGCAAAAAAAATCCGCATTTATTTATTCAAACTTGATATATTTATATCAGTGAAGAGCACAGAAAACACACTTTGTTCTGATTGTTTGGAAATGGAAAACATTGACAAAGAACTTAAAATGAATTGCTTTTAAATAAACGCGTGGGTGCACCTCAGAAGGTAGAGTGGCTGCTAAACAGAAGGGCAGGGGTTCGACCCGCATTCCTTTGAGTAGGCATCAAACAACTACACGACACTCAGAAAGTCACCCACCTGTTCGTCATCAACAAACAACACCATCGACACACGCGCGCACAAAAAAGAAGCTTATTTCCACTTCAAGAAGTGTACACATGGAAAAATCTGACTAATGCCAAGGTGAAAACAGCCCCCCCAACCCCAAACAAAATCTATCATTCTCCACCTCTCGGGCCAGATAATGGCTCGGCTGCACCATCCACCCATCACTCTCTGCCAAACACCGTCGGCTGCGTAAACACGGCCGATTCACACAAACACAGAGGGCGAACGGTCGGCTCGGTCTGGGTTTCTAGTCCCGGCTTCGAATGTCAGAGCCCCCCTCCACTCCTCATGACAGCGAGGCCCCACTGGACCCCAGTTGTCAGTGAATAACATGGTGGTTCACACTCGGCTCGCACATCCCTTCAACTTGGCACCGACGCGCACTCACTCCTATACACACACTGTACACAAACATTCCAGTCTGAAAATAAAACTTTTACGGGCGTATGCGCAGGTAAAACATGCACACATGTGTACACACGCTGCCTGCCAAGTTCCCACACCTTTTGACAAGAGAAAATGTACTTGGCAGGCAGCGTGCTGTTCTCAGTAAGCTGCTTCGATGGCAGCAGCCAGACACGGGTGTGAGTGTGGGCGGCCAGAATACCTCCGTGATCAGCAAACTGTTGGGCAAGAGCGAACAAAAAAGTCTGGATTTTACTCTCCACTGATACAAAGGGGCAAACTGTTGGCGCAGTTGCCTAATAACAGCCTATTCCGTCATGAGTTGTTCCACAAAATTTCCTCATGAAGTTTCAGCACAGGCGCTCTTGTGAAATCACAAAAAGTAAAGAAACAGAAAAAAATTAATGCTACAGGGACAAAAACTCAGCGGAGAAGCGGAGGCAGGAGATTCTGCCTCTGCGTGGTGGGTTATATTTACAGTGGTGTGGCTGGAGCTGCTGAGGGGGCCATAAACTGTTATTAGAGCAGAGCCGGATTCCAACACAAGCATGTGGAATCCAGCCTGGCACATTGTCCGTCTCTGGATTTGACACGGCAGTCTGGGCGCCTGGTGGCGGCCAAATAAGACACGTAAACAGGACATATGCTGACATACGGGAGTTTGGATACAGGCCGCACACGCAGGCACCGCTTGACACTTGTGAATTAGTGGAAAAACACGCGAAAGGGAGAGCAGGTGATTTTCAATATGCATTTTTCAATAGCAAGGCTCAATTCACTGACTTGACTCTAACTGGAGCGTGAGCCAGCCTGTATATCTTATCAAAGTTACGCACCGGTCCAATTCATGGACTTCTAAAATCAGAGGACGGATTACAGATTGGAGCGTATAGCCCTGTGCGCTTCACAGGTCATTTAAATGTGCCGACATAAAAGACTTCTGAACCAAGTGGAGGTTTTTCCATCAGATGTATCCATTACTGCCCAGTGACCTTGGACCAGCTGACTACATTTAACTTTAGCACATTCAATGACATTATCTTGAACGGATCAACAAGGTTTCTGTATAAATAACTGCGCCAACGAGCCCTCATTAGAGCTTTGGCTGTGGTATACATTATCCTTGATTTCCTCTTTCACACACACACACACACACACACACACCTAACCAAGATACCACTATCTATTCCCAGTCCTGCCCCCTGAGGCATTCTAATCTTTTAATTGAATCTTTTGTAATTATAATGAAATAACTGCGGACTTCCATCGAGGAGAGAGTGATCAGGGCCAGACTGTGCCAGCGGTCACAGGAAGCTCTTATTTCTCTGCCACTGCTGCCAAGATACACCCCCATTTCAATTAGCTCCTTAATTCACATTTGAACAGCACATTAAGGGAAAACAAAGAAGTGTGTGCATGTGTGTGGGTGTAAAATTACATGCGCGTTGATGGATTGCTCCGGCAATCTGTTAATGCAGTTCTTATGTGAACAGCTCACGAGAAACACAATTAATACACAAATGTTCAAAAACACAAAGGAGCGAGGGTGTTTGGGTGCAAAAATAAACCCACTTCCCCTTCTTCTGACCCTGGAGATCCGTTAAGCGTAATTGCCTCATTCTTCTACGTAAATGAACATTGACGGAGTGGGGATTGGTCTCACATCGGCTCTCACTCAAATACCTTCCCTGACAGTTGACTAATTCAGTTCCCATTGATGTATGGCTAAATCTGTGTCCATTATCCTTACGTGCGGGGCTGCTCAGATGTAGTACCAGCTCTGTGGTAGAAGGCACTTAAGCGCATTACAGAAGCCGGGTAGCTTGAAAGGCTCTAATTCTGAGCCAGGGCTGCCACACATGGTGCAGATCTGACGTTGGTCAGGCCGCAGCCTCTGACTAACCTCTGACATTGAGGTCCCCTGCTGGCGAGCAAGAAGAAAAAACAGGAAAAACTGACCACACACTTTTAAAGTCCTCGACTGCTAAACGCTAGCGACATCGACACTTATCACCGCAGGGGATTTATTGCTGGCACAATAGGATACAGTCCTTCTGTGCACGAGAGTGGAGGGAGATAGCTTTAACTGCAGTTTACAAAGCACACGTCAACCGCGCTGAGGGGCGCCAGCAACACCCACGTCGGGCTTTCCCAGCTTTTAAACGCCGATTAAGTTCAGGTGAGTTTTTTGCTAAGCTCGTGTGCAGAAGGTGTGCGTGTGTGCAAGTGTGACATCAGGGGCTAAACACCTCCCTCTGTTGCGCAGCTGGGCTGCCTTAATGAGATATCAGACTCAAACATCAATTCATCAGCCTCATTGATGAGGACAATGAGGGGCAACTGCTGCAGTAAAGGGGGGCATTATGCTTCCTCGTGTGGAGACAGGAGGGCCTTTTTTTTTTTTTTAACAAAGGTTATTGAGCACAGACCCCTTGAAACAGTACACCGGACCAACCACCACTTTGCTTTGCTCTACTAGGCTCACTTCCCCTGAGGGATCGGGGGGGAACCCTGTAGTTTTTATCTCTTTGATTTTAAGGAACAAAGAGCTAAAAGAAAAATGTACTTGAAGAATTTAGAAGCCTAATTTATGTGAGCATGTGTGTGAAATGCTTGGGAGGCCGTGGAGGCCTGATTGATTAAATAAACAAATCTCATCTTGTTATCATCAGGGTTCCCCCTAGCTACACAGAACAGGCCGGGCTGGCTGGAGTCCCCCCTGGCCACGGCCTCCACTGACAGGGCATCTGTCTTCATTAAAGCCCAGCCAGTGTGCATGACAGCCACTGAAACGCTGGTGTCCGCACGATTAATGAAGACAGATGACGCCCCACTGAAAAAAAGGCCAGCATAAAAGGGACAAAAAAGGAGGACGAACAAGCAAAAGAGACAACAAAGAACAAAATTAAAATGGCTCTGAAAAACAAGGCTAAGGTCTTCTCTGAAGGTTTATCTCTTCAGTTCCTGCCTGGGTTTTGTTTTCCACCATCATATCTGGCTTAGATCCATCCACACTTCTACCACCATAATGTGACCCCCCCCCCCCGAGCATTGGTGGCCCCCTGGAAGTGTATGGAAATAGACCCGGTTTCTCCGTACAGAGACAGGCCTGTTGTTCGATTCGCCTTGTAAGAATTCAGAGGAGGGAAAGGGAAGAAAAATGAGACCCTGAAAAGAATCTGGGAAAAAAAAGAACTTACCCAAACTCTCTCTGCATTTCAAAGATTTGCATGCATGCTACATTTCTAATTTATTCATCCACTTCTCTGTTAAATAATGAATGTAGTTATTAATTTATACCCGCATTGCTCGGGAGGAATATCATTATCCATGTAGCAACCCGGAGCATGCACACAAGTTCTACTCCATGAGGACTGCGGCAGGCTGCACAGAACTTCTGACATCTGCAACACTAAACAGGCCCTCTGTGTCGCCAGCCTTGCAAAGGAAAATACATTTGCTATCAAAGTGTGTCACGCTATGAATGGAAACCTTGTGTGTGTGGTTTTCTTCCTCCTTTCTTTCTCTTTTTCTCCTTTCTTTCTCTTTTCTTTCCTTTGTTTTTAGCACAGGGCAACTAGCAAGGTCAGAACTCAGGTGGCTCGCATTGTCAGTGAAACCTGACTCCGTTGGCCGAGACTCACAGACACACAGAGAGAGGTGCACACACACACACTGCATAGCATATCATATCATGAGGAAAAGAGATTGTCTGTCCCAGCCTTTTCCTGAGCAGCTCATGACAGCAGCCCCCTTGGCTGAGCCCTGAGGGGTAAGCAAACCAGCAATAAGAGAGGAGAGAGGAAGTGAGAGTCTCTGCAGTGTGTGTGCAGGCGTGTGTGTGTGTGTGAGAGTGTATGTGGGTGTGTGAAAGACACAAGGATGCCACTTACACTGAACGCTGGCACTGCTGGTCCATGCAAAGGTGTCGAGCCCCGCGAAGAAGGGGCTCGCCTTGCGTAGCATGCACGCACCGTGGCTGGTGACATCATAGAGCTGACGGGGGCCTAGTCCCAGAGCCTCCATACAGTCGAACATGGCAACCCCCCCTCCCTCGGCTGAAATCAGTGCGAGCGCTCAGTCCTGCCTACGTCCTGCCCCGGTTCCGCGCTCACGTCACTCCCCCAGGCCGCGGCAACAACAAACTGCAGCAACAGCTATGTGGCTCTAACGTCTTCACTTATCTCTTGCTGTCACTCTCTCGCTCTCTCTGCTGTCCTTTCCTGCTGATGCCGGAGTTTCTCGTGCTCCCTCCCTCTCGGCTGGAATGCAGATCTGATTCCTGGCTGGCTAAGCTGGGCCGAGTGTGACTCTTGACTCTGTCCTCTCTTCCCCTGCCCTTGGGTTAGCTGCTCCCCGTCTGCTGTAACAGACCTAAATAACAGCCTCTCACAGCTCTCGCTGAGCCCCAGACACGGCAGAGCGAACCAACTGCCTCGGCGTGACGCTCAGAGAGGGGGTGGAGAGACGGAGAATGCTGCGGCGGGAGGGAGGGAGGGAGGGAGGGAGAGAGAGAGCGAAAGAGAGGAAGGAGGAGGGGAGCCGGCCAGCACTGGAGGGAGAAGTCTCTACTCTCTTTTCTCTCTCTTTTTTTCCTCTGTTGCTTTTGTGTTTCATATTTCAGCTGCAAATGCAAACAAACACAGCCCCCCCCCCCCCCCCTCACTGCCTCATTTTTGTCCCATTCAAATCTGGTCCCTGTCTCTTGTCTGCCTCTACACCCCCTCCCCAAATCCCCCTGCAGTAAATATGAGCCCCTTCCCCTCCCTTCCGTGAGCCCCCGTCTCTAATCATAACCATATTAAAGTACAGCCACTGGCCGGGTGAGTATGTGTGAGAAAGAGAGAGAGAGTGGGGGGGGGGGGAGTACGCTGCGCTGGATATGAACCCAGAAACCAGATGCCAGGGTAAATCCCTCCCTCGCTCAGCCCTTAAGAGGCGAGCAGAGGATGGGCAGCACTTTCTGCACGTCCTTCTGGAAGTGCTTTAGTGGTGATGAATGAGGGCTCCCTCACTCGATCCACGCCATCCATTTACACAGACAAATGCTCCCAATATACAAACACGCCATGTGCTGGACACACTCCTCACAGGTTCACTTGACCCATGTCAGTGATTTATCTTCAAATTCAGACTCCAAAAAAAGATGTGAGGAAAACTATATGAGACCTCACATAAAGGCATTCCAGATTCCACACTGGCTTTTCTGCATGCCGCTAAAACAATCCAGTTGAGGACATGAGAGTGTCCCCACAGTGATGGTAAATCAAAGGAAATCAATAGGCGGTCTGTGGTCAATAGAGTGAGGCCGTCACTGGTCCTAACTGTTGCTCTGCAGATGAATAGACGTAGCTGACAGCCTGACACAATAGCAGAAATGTGATTTTGAAAAATGACTTCAGACAGGGTGTCCCACACATTAATCCCCCCCCCCCCTCCCCCCACCAAATCAGATCAGGACAAGTGGTACAGCCCAGCAGGGAAAAAAAGCCAGCATTTCCTGTCAATCTGTGTGGCTGGCTATGCTCTCCATAAACAGTGCTTGCTCTCCCTCCCTCTCTAACAATTCCCTCTTTTTCCTGTCTCATGAAACAAACCATGCAGCCATGTTTTGGGCCATTTCGAAAGATTTCTATTGCAATGTTTATTGACATTAAAGCTTTACCTTCAGGCAAAGGCCCCTTGTTTACACAAACACACACACACACACACACACACACACACACACACACACACACACGTGCCGGTGGAGTGATAGAAAAAAAAAACACCCATTTTGCAACTCACCATCACATTTTAAAGAGGAAGCTTTATGAGATCCCTTTTTTTTTAAGAACTATCAAATATGTCTCGGTTGGCAACTGCTCGTCTTCAGCCGTTTACACTTTTTAAAAAAAAAATAAATTAGATTTGGATGCATTTCTGATTAAATCATCTCGTGCCCTGAGTCACATTTTTGTGATCTTCTCACACTCGTCAGTTTCCTGCCCCCCCATCCCCCCCGCTGCTAGTTTTACACAGCATCCTGGAAACGAAACACTGGCCAGTTCTCTGGTGTTCCACTGTTCTCTGTAATGTTCTCGTTGTTTGCCAGGGCAGCGCTCAGGACCAGTCCCATTTATAATATTTCCTTCTTGCTTTATAAACTCTGTCTGACTCTCTCCTGCTTCTGACGTTGCTCTTGACTGTAATTGAGACCATAACTCAGCCCACAAACCCCAGCCTCTGCAATTACTGGTTCTGGGTGCTGTGAGCCGAGCCTTCCAGCTCTTAAGAAGGCTCGCTGAGTGAGTATGGACATCTAATCTACGCATATTCCATACTGCCGCTGACCCGGCCCGTTCCCCTCCCTCCCGCTCTTCCTTCCCCAGCCAAAGAGATTGAACTCTAGAAGAAACCCCCACTGGGCCACTAACTTTCCCCCCCCCAAACCTATCCTGCCCTCCCTCCTTCGCTCCCTCCTTCTCCTCTGGCTCACAAGTTTCTCCATCATTCTCCCTACTTTTTTTCCAAGTCCGTTCCTGCAGAAACTCTCCCCATTTCATCAATTTCCCTACGGCCATTTTTTCCAGACTGCATGATTTGATTTAGTTGTCAAAGTGCTTTGCTTTTGTTTTTGCTTTTGGAAATATTCCAGTGACTGCCAACGCGCCGATCAGTTCGTGTGACTGCTCACACTCGTGTTCAACTCCACTAATTAAACCTTCAGTTTGCAGTCTTCTGAACTTAAAGGAAAGTATAAAATCTGACTTAAAAAACTGTTATAAGTAATGTTACTGGTAAGACATCTAGTATTACGACTGTTTATTGCTAAAGAAGCTCGGTTTGATAATTCTGGTGTATCAGCACATGGAACGGAACACCAGTACCAGACCTCTTAAATATCTGACACTCCAATGCCAATTATAGATAAGACGTATACAACACATTGTTGCCACTTCCTCTGTATACAGTCATTCAGTTCCAGCCAAGCAGTCAACAACATTCTGGTGTTTGAGGCAATAAACCGGAGCTTTTTTTTACACGCCTATGAGCTAAACCTGGCGGGGAGAATTTAAACAGGAATGCGGAGCTTTTTCAGCGCTGACATGAGCATGTGTGCAGTCTGTGGACGTGCTGAAACAGATTGCCGGCGATGACAGAGACACTGAACACCAGTTCACAGTGTACCCCACCATTAGAAACCCTATACAGGCTGCTCCCCCTCCCGAAAAAACATGTGCAATCCTCTCAAAAAGCAAATAAAATTCTTGCATTTAAAGCTGAAACCCGCTGTTTTGTTTGTCGGCAAAAAAAACCCAGGGCTGAACCCTATAGCATTCTTGCTTATCACATCCATCAACTGCTTTACCGGCCGCAGGTTTTACACATATTAAGCTCTGACAAGACATGTAATCTTAGCTGCTCCTATACCTCACTCTCTCACTATATATCTCTGGAAGGCACTTCATATGTCACTGAGGAGGGATGTGTGGAGAGTGAGACATGAGTTATGAGAGCTCTCGCTCCTCAGCAGCAGCCAGGCTGGCCTCTCTGCACATGCTTGTCCCACCAAACGCCTAACACAGCTACTTTTCAGAGCACTATCAGCCTTGGCCATCTTTCAGCAAAGTCTTGTGAGTTTCTCTCGTTTCCCCTCTATCTGCGCTGTCATGACATTTTACTGCCCGCGCTTTGTGGGGGTAGAAGAGTTATCTTCGCCAAACATCCAATCAAAAACACTGTCCAGGCGACCCTGTGCCTCTGCGTGCCCTCCTACCCCTTTGCGTGCCTCCTTTCTCGCCATTGAGCGCCCTCCGCGTTGCACATGTCGACATGGGCCTCATCGGATCGCAGAACCCTCCCATTTTTAATAGTAGCCTCTTTATCTTCATCTGTCATCATGTCAGTGCTGCAGTACACTCGCTGGCCTCTCCCTGACTCGCCGCCTCTGCTGGCTTTCACACATGAAGGCATGCAAGCACACGCAAACGCACGGTCAAGACACATGTAGCCTTTTAGCAAAGTTTCCAGCACTCAGGGCAAACTGACTCCGACTTTCGGAGAGGGATAAGAAGAGGAAATCCATGGTGATGCATGAAGGAGAGAGAACAGAGGGAGGGGAATGGAGGCCATGTCGAGAGTACATAAGCCAATGTGGTTTAGGCAGATTTCATTGATGGAGCATCAGAACTCTTTCTACAATGTACTTAACTCAACTGGGGAAAAAAGGTTGCTTTTTGTCGATTCCGCCTCTCATCTATTCAATCATAGCTGGCAGGGGTTGAAAGATTTTTTTTTTAAAAAGGGGCAATGTGAGAGGAATCGATTTCTAAAGAGGAACAGAGCATCTTAGAGAGTGATCATCATGAGGCTACAGCGGTCTCTAAGGGAAATTAAATAAAAAAGGCTCCAGTCTCACTGATAGATTGAGGACAAAGTCAAAGAGAGCTACACAGGCTCCCATCACAAAAATATACAAAGACTCAAGCTCTCCTAATTTGCCACATGGTCAAACTGGATTTGTGCATCTCTATGGAAACATTGCCCGTGAGGGTCATATCCGCGCTCTTCCTCATTTCCATCCCTCCACTCAAATATACAAGATACCAGCACAAGCATGCAAACTCCCACATATCCAAACCTCCACAGTCAGCTGTGTACCTGTCTATCTATGCTGGGCTGAAACCCAACACTTCAACATTTATTAAAATAACTATAGCAGGACAATGTCCCGTCTGTGCTCTGCTTCATTCCCCGCGCTGAGGGCTTCGCTTTGCAAGTCGGCATCCTTCCCCGCTGTCCCTCTCCACCATTTAAATGTGCACTTTTTACGTTCCATTTCATACCACATTTCCCACTAAAATGGCTTCTTTACGCAACTCCCCGAGCTCTCTAAGCCAACATGACCTCCTTGTGTATGTGTGTGAGTTTGTGTTCAAGAATGCAATGAGTGTTTTTAATTAAGTTGAGTTTCTTTTTCTGTTGGAACATTTCAATCCTCTTCAGTCTGTGTGACATAAGGGTTTCTGCAAGTGTGTGTGTGTATAAACATGCATGTGCAGAGATACATGCATGTGCCAGGATACATGGGTGCTGGTCTGTTTATGTTTATAGCTACAGTATGTAGGTTTGTAGCCTGAGTAAAGACTCACGTACTTTAAATAAAACAAGATCTCCACTAGGGGCTCAACTGAGCAGGCCGGAGCTGCCTGAAGACGAGTTTCAACATGCTATTCATTCCTTTCTATTCATGTCCTGCTTTAATTTTCAGCCTGTGATGAGGCTAAAAATGCTTACAGCTCTGCTTCCCTCAAAAAGTCACGATGAGGATTTGAGAATTTGGTCCAAGTCATGTGGGTTGAAGGAAATGGCCTCAGAGCTTTTCAAAACATCCCTGTGGCTGGCTGGCTTTGGGGCCAGGGCTCCAGCTCTGATTGGTGAAAGCTTAGAGAGGTGTTTCAGGGCTCAGTGTTGATGTTATCACATAGTAAGTAGCCTTAATGGGCTTCCAATTGTTTGTTTGAAGGGCTCCCATAATGACAGGGATCAACTGATAACGGGTTCGCTACACAAAGCCGGCAGACCCTCTCATGGATGAACAACTGCCCCTGTGCCTTTATAAAGATATGGGTGGTGGGGATGGGAATCTGGAAGTGTGCCTGCATGGTCAATGAACCCCATTCAAACACTAAAGTGAAGCTCTGGAGTTTTCTGGCTCCACTTCCTCCGTGTCAATATAAAAACTACCATTTCTGCATGTGCAAATACAGACGACCTGCACCATCTCTGCCCTCTCCTGTCTCTTCCCACCTCTGTGCAAAACAGGTATTTACAAAGACAAACTGGTGCCAAGACAGACCGCCGCCACCACGGGAGGTGCTCTGACCTGTCGGTGCCGAATGCACACCCAACAAAGGTAGGTGTCAGTCTGATTGCCTTTATAACAACAATTACACACATAGCCAAGTTTCACAAGAGCTTTATTAATTGCACCTGGCAAAGCTTCACCCAAGTGAAAGGCATTTTGGCGTCTGAGTTACAGACGCTGCTGACAACAATGAGAACGCTTCGGCCAAGTGTGGAAGAAGAAGTAGAGAAGAGGAGAAAAAAAAAACAGGCCTGGGGAATGTCCAAACCAAAGCCTTTTGTCTTCTTTACTCACATTTAAGAGAGTGGAGATTGAGACTGTTGTCAGTAGAATGACTTGTAACATTCTTTGTCAACGGATACACATAAGCGAGGGTTTAGAGCCAAAAATAACAGCTGATACGTGCATCCACCGGCCAAACTCGAAACCGAGTCTTTTTCTAGGAAGTGCAGTTCATAAAATATCTGCCTATATAGGCCTAAAAGGGACTTATACTATATTATAAAGGGACTTATATATTCTGAGGCTATTTTGCAGCATTATTGGACTTTATTTTTCCTCTGTTTATAACTTAATAAGACCATAACAATGCTGTTCAGAACATAAATAAAGACAAATGTCTAAATAGCTTAAACCCTGAAATCTTGTGAAACAATCCGACAGCCAGTGTGGGTGTCTCAATACCGGCAGTCGTCCCGTTGCGTGTCTTTGCTTTTGTCTGTTTGTGCTTTGTTACATATTTTTGTCTAATCATATGCCAGTTTAAAAAAATGGGGGGGGATAATCCATCTGTCAGTGCTGTGGGATTTCATTCTGCATCAGGGTATGTTTCGAGTTTTTAGATGAAAGAAGTGCTCTGTGTGAGAGAGGCACAGAGAGAGTGGGAAGAGTGTCTCTGGTGGATGTGTTTGCATGTGTCTCTGTGTGTTTTCCTAGCAGGGCGTGTTCTTGGATTCCACTACACTAGGACATTACCCCCAGGTGCTTTCTCTCCCTTCCTCCCTCTCTTGCTCTCTCTCTTTCTCTGGTTCTGTGAAAATACCTTAGGGATTAGGTGGGCAGAGACATTGAGGAGGAGGAGGAAGGGGGGGCTGAGGTAGTGATTGACGTATGAAAGACTGGAGAGGTGCTCAGGCATGTTGTGGTAGGCAAGAGGGGGACAACACACACACAGGCATGCAGGAGGGGGCTATGTACTTAGCTCAGATGCAGCCACCCACCAACACTGACCACCAGCTTCTACTGCTTTAGAATTGCTTACAAATTTCTTATACAGCATAGCTTTATTTCATTATTTTCTCAGTCAATATGACTTGACTCTAAATATGCCTTGACCATTTAAAAAAATTAAAACCAAGTACATATGAATGTGTGTCTTAAAATTGCATCCTCTCACTTCTATATCCAACTGCTGCGGAAGCATACAACACTGCCCCCTGTGGCCAGGATTAAAACTGCAGCTCTGTCATTGCCAAGTGGAGCTTGTGCGGCAAGTCTGGTCATTCAAAACCAGAATGACTGCATTTGTTCTCATATAAATTGTGTGTAGTAAACTGATTCTCAATAGACGAGCAGCTCACACTTTGAATCACAGTGGTGTTCATTTTCGAAAATTTGTGATGCTCAGAACACTCATTGCCTCACACCAAAGGAATGTTGTTTTGTCTTTAATTGCAGACTTGTGCATTTGCGAGCCTCACAAAAGCTCGGTGAGAGGTCTAGACACATATAGGAGAGAGAGAGAGAGAGAGAGAGATTAGAAAACCCTGAACCAGGGTTTGTGGTCATAACCGCACCGCATCTATGCTAGAGGCCACAGAAGCAGGGAAATTGTTGTCTTGATTAAAGAAGAGTTACTGCAACCAGACTTTGAAATTTTCCATCTCCATATAATTAGAAATTTGAATGCTCATAATTTAATGTAGACTCTGCTTTTTTTTAAAAACTTGGCCAAAATGAAGGCAGGTGCCCTGTAGCGTACATAAAAAGTGCATGAGCGTGAGAGGAAAAGAGCAGACACGTTGGCAGGGTTATCATAAATAATACTTACAGAGCGCAGCCATTTCTTTGGGCAGGTCAGCACCAAATCTCCCAAACAGGCTGCTGTTGGCCAAAAGGTCAAAAGGGGAGCGGCTTCTCATGGGGTTGAAGGCAAAAGGGTAGACAGCAGGTGGGAAGCTGGTCATGTGACCCACCTGCTGTTCCCTGTTGGCAGCCATGGCGACAGAGCACACCCAGCTGCTGGGTCGAGGTAGTGGCTCTCCAAACACCTGGAAAATCCCCGTAAAAGCTGAAATCTGCGCGGGAGGGCTCTTGGGGTGGGAGTGAGGGTTTAGCGATGACAGGCCCGCTTGTTTACAGGCACAGGGTTAGGCTCTGCAGAACGGACCTCCAGTTCAGTCTTCTGAGGAAAGAACAAAGAGACATGTTAATGTTCCTGAAGAATTTTCACGCACACAAAAATACACTTAAATACCCGTTGCTGGATGGCATTAACGGGATAATAGCAGTGTTTGAGGATTTATTTTTTTTCTTGATAGTCCTGGACTTCAAAACATCAGCTGGAAGACCACATCCATCGACGCAAGGTCATGTGTCAACTTCACACCAATGGGTATGAGTGGAGGAGAACAAAGGAAGGGAAGAGCCAATAGAGAGATAAAGAGCTGGTTGTGAGAAAAGGGCAGAAAATATGAGACGTGAGGGAGAGAGGAAAAGAAAATAAGAAAAAAGTTTGGAAAAAGTTATAACAGGGAAGAGTGTGAGGCAGGGAGAGGGGGGCGGGCGACAGACAGGAAGAGAGAGAGAGCTCTTGTTCCTGCAGTTTGAAGAGCTTCCAGATTTCTACAGTGATTCCAGGCTATGCCATATGATTTAAATCACCAGAACTCTACTATAAAGAGCCCCTCTGTTACTGCTGCCAGCCTAGCACAGCAGCCTGCCTCTCTGCCTCCTTCCCCCAGGACCAGAGGCCCAGACACGGGGTTCAGAGCATGAGGCAGGGAGGGAGGGAGGGAGGGAGAGAGGAGGGGTTGACAGGGTAGAGGGTAGAGAAAATGAGATCCACTGATTGCTAACTGCTGCTGTCACATCCAACTATCTTCTCCTGAGGTCAGGCTCCCATCCCACAGAGTCATTTTGGCTCGAACCTCCCGCAGCCGGCTCGTCACTTTGACTCCCCGCAGTAGGCACTGACAAGTGGTGGACAAGGCTGCAGTTGTGCCCCACTGTTGATGTTGTTAATGTAAGGGTGGAGAAAAAAAGAATCCTGGTAAATCTCCCATTTTCTTCATGTTTTCTTTTGCCTTTTACTTCCCCAGCATGATTTCATAAGTGGGCGGTGTGTGATCAACTTGTTTTTAAATGTGGCTTTGAAAAAGTGCAGAGCCAAGGAATTTGGAACTGCTGCGGCTTGTGAATCCGGGAGAAAAGACAGGGGGAAAAAAATCTGGGTAATGAATTCGGAATAAACAAAGAAATAGAAGGGGGGGATGAAGCCTGATCCCGTGAACTGCTGAATTGAGTTTAAGGGGAAAAAAATAAAACGGACAGAGGAACAATGACGGGGTCTGGGCACTGGGGGGCACTAAGAAGTGGCTCCATGCCCAAGGGGAAAAAAAATTGTGAGGGCTTTGAGTGCACACATGCACCTCACTGACACAAAAAACATACACATGCAATCAAGCCCTGGAAAAAACACACACACACACACTTTACACATGTGTAAGAGCACCCAGTAAAAACACACATGCACCTCTCACCCATTGCCTTTTCCAGAGCTCTGGCTCTCTCCCCGCTTCTCTTTCTGGCTCTGTCTCTTTCAACAGAGCCAGTTAATTACACCCTACTGCTGCAGGCAGCTTCAAACCACCACTAATTTAGAGTTCCATTACAGTAAACTGTTCCACATGTGCTTCCAGGGCCCAGGCAGGCTCGGGTGGCCACGTTTCAGGAAGGAGCAGCCGCCGATAGGCACCCACCCTCATCCTGCCAGCACAGCCATATTGCCATCGCTTTTCTCCTCTCCCTTTATCCTTTGATTTTCAGGGTTCACTTTATAGCTGAACCAAATCTTTGCTGAACCTCCCCGTTATCTCTCGCCATAATCGAGTCCATGTCCGACCAAGTCTGCCTCAAAAAGAACTCCTACTTTGGCAGCACACCTATCATTAAACTAGGGATTAGATAAGAAAAATAGTGAAGTTACGTTTACAGTTTAGAAGAAAGTTGTATTGCTGTTAAGGTTTATGCTGCCTGTATAGAAAAAAAAAGAAATCCCTCTAAAGACCCTTAAAAAATGGCCTCTCAAATGTGTGTACTGTACTGTGAGTATGAACTTGGCCAGCACGAAGCCTGTTTGGGTATCTGCCTCATGAACTCAACCCCAGCACAATAAATGCAGCGCTGTCTGTCTGAAAGGAGAATAAAACAAACCAAAAAAAAGCACCAGATCCATGTGACTCTCATATTCGAGCGGGGAAACAACTGCGACGGCAAGAGGGAAAAAAAAGCCTCAAATGACTTTCAAACCACCAAATGAGCACAATAAATAGCACAATGTGTTAGTACATGCCACAAAAGAACAAAAGCAGTCGCTGCACATAAATAAATGCCTCAAAAAAACAGAGACAAAGCCAGTAACTTTACTCTCCCCAAGCACAATAATGAATTAATAAAAGAGTTGGCGCCAGTGTTTTTTAATGAGTCACATCAGCCCAGCAGCTTTTTACAGAGCCATTTGTGTTTTATGTTGGGTCCTGTGGTAGGCTCACTTAGCCAGCCCGTCTGGGGCTATAAGGGGGATAAGGGGAATTTGGAGTGACCTCATCCACAGTTAGCCAGGGCCAAATGGGCATGAAGGGCCTCCTCACTTCCCTTGAGCCTGGGGGGGCATACAGGAGGCAGCGAGCGGCCAGGCAGGAGAGGAGAACCAGGGCCAGGCTACGGGTGTGTTCACTGCCGCTGCTGGGACTTTCCATCATTCCCTAAGAGGCGCAGTGCAGCGGTTTCAATCGCCTTTGGTTACTCCTGTAAATAGTGGAGTGAGGCCTCGCAGTATTTTATCAAGCTACGGCAGACTCATGGGTCACAATCGGGCTGATCCGTTCATTTTTACCGTGGGTCGTAGATGAAATGACACAAGTCAAGCGAAGAACAAGGAAGACGGCTCTTGCAAGACGAGGCATGTTGGGAGGGAATCAGATTTTCCTGTTGCTAAAAGGTTTGCATCACAGAAACGAACGCCACAAAGGGGGAAAGTTTCCCACAGACTCAACGTCTGTCCATTCAATGATCCCAAACCAACTGTGGGTTTGCCTATTGTGTATTAACGGTTGTGACAGAGTGATTTGCAGTCGTGCACAACAACTAAATCCAGGCAATTTCAGGAAACTCCAACACACAAACCAGAAAAGCAAGCGAAAAGAAACCACAGGTGATTAATACGGCAATATTTTGTGAAATAATTAAGAAAAAGCAAGGTTCTACAAGATGACCTTTACTTTGGACAGGCAGGAAGGCTCCCGCTACCTTCTACCTGCCCCCACTGGGCATTTGTTAAACAGAGAGCCCCGTGTCTTTCAGGCACCGTATTCCGATCGTCAACATCGTGCAGTGATTTATGGCCACTCAGTTGTAAAGGAAATAACTTGAAGCGGAGAGTTATGTTTAAGGTTTTTGGGTTGTGGGTGAAGTCATACTTCCACGGCTGTGAAACAATGATTTTTCTTTGGCCCGCGCGTCCCCACCAAGTTGACAGACTGGCTTTTCCATCTGCTCGGAGCCAAACTAATATGTCGCGTCAACGATGTCACTTAAAAAGCGCCTGGAAGCAACCGCTGATGGACGTGGGTGTGTCACAAACAAATTAAAAAGTCAATACTGAAACAAGATCACAAGACAATAATGTGATCACGCTCCTGTCTCTGGCAGTATTTTAGCAGAGAAAACAATATCCTCAACGCCATTATCTGATGGTACAGGTGACAGGTCCCATCTATCAACAAGTTGCAGGCTAATGGCTCCGAGAGAGTCACCTACTGAAAGATGGCCCAGTGCCTCTAAACAAAGCGGCATTCCTGCCTGACAAACTTGTTTGACATCTACCTACTCTTGGCATCGCACAAACACAGATTGTCTTACACAGACAATGCAAAGTAACACCTCGGAGATAACATTTGTCATTTAAAGAGGCATTGGTTTTCACTGCCGCCAATTCTCAATCTTTCAATATTCCCGCTTTGGTCTGTTGTTTAGCTGTGATGTCACAAAAACTGCAGTGTGTGTGTTGCATGTGTGT
Source organism: Takifugu flavidus (assembly GCF_003711565.1). Lineage (NCBI taxonomy): Eukaryota > Metazoa > Chordata > Actinopteri > Tetraodontiformes > Tetraodontidae > Takifugu > Takifugu flavidus. Next base: position 8,862,775 of record NC_079527.1, on the reverse strand, counting down.
GTGTGAAGGGGTTGCGGAAAGAATGAGACATAAAACACTTTTTTTTTGGGGGGGGGGGATTGATGAAATCATTCTGACAGCTTTCCATGATGTGGTGGGGGCCTTTGGAGGATTCTGTATGGAGACACGGGGTCTCCAGCAGTGGAACCAGCCAAAACTACAATAAGCAAAACACAAGAAAATAAAAGAACAAAGGAGAGTCAGAAATGTCTCATTACTGGAAACGAGATGATCCTGATGCCCGTGAAGGTTTAGCTCCCTCAACTCACGAGAAAAATCAATCAGTATTCTTTGTAACTGAACAAAAACACTAAAATCACTACAGAACCATTCACAAAGATCCGATAATAACAGTGTGGCGGAAGCTCGAAAGCGTGAACCTTCCAAATCACAGTCGCACAGCTGCAAAAATAGTCATAGGAAACAGCGTCCTGTTAATTACAGTGAGGTAGCAGAGAGCCCCCCCCATCAGTTCCCCTAAAACCACCTGTCAACCCCTCCCTTCTCCTCAGCCTTAATTACGATAGAAATTCCAGAAAAGGACAGGCATCAACAACTCCCAGATTTACAGCTCACAGTCACAAAGAACTGTTTTGTAACACAGACACACATGACTCAGCTGTTGTTCCAGCAGTTACAACAAAGCCCCAGATTTATTTGCGTGGGCAACTGTCGCACAAAATGCAGTGGTTATTTCCCTCATCATTATAAGGTCTTTATTAGATGTGCTGTTAGCTTATAGCGTTGGTCGCCTGCATATTAGCGCGTGGATAGACAAAAGACTCAGTGAGCAAAAACTGATGTGTTGCAATGGGCGCGAACAAAATTGCTGCCATTAAGTCAGGCAGTGTTTTGGCCACAACTGCTGAGCACATGGACTGTAGCTGTAAATCCAGGCTGCGATTGAACACAAGTGAACGACATTGCTAGCATCTGTCTTGCAAGCAGTTGGTAAAAATGGTCCACAGGTGGCGCTGCTGAGGTGAAAGCTCAGCAAGTGACAGCGGAGGGTGACGCAGACGAGCGGGCTGCTGTTTTCTTTCTTCATTCACTTAAAAGTGTCCGGCACACTTATGTCAGCGAGAGTTGGGGGGAGGAATCGCTGGACAGCAGGTGCAAAGCAAAAGCGGTCCAGCTGCACAGCTTCCCCGACTGACCAATCGCTACTGGCGTCACACAGCAACATCTCAACCTGATCGCCAAGTCGCACCGCGCTGAACGCAGTGCATGGCGGGAACAAGTGGAACCCTTTAACCGCACACTCGTGCCAGCATCGCTAATGAAAGGAATGACCTTCCATGTAAACTAAGACCAAAGTTCCATCACAGGAATTAGCATCTGTGGTTTAAAACGACAGAACACAATGCTTCTCTTTTTCCAGGCGCTCATATGTTGGTTATTAAAACAAAATAGGTCAAGGACTGTGAGTCTTGTGGTAAATACACAGCCGTACAGTACACATCAAACGCACAAGTGCTCACACATATGCTAATAATAAAGAGCTCCACAGGCGGCAGATCACAGTCACTAATAAGCATACACATTACGATATGAATATAGAGGGTCTGCACACAGTGCGTGGTTTTTATATAAATACGGTTTCACTTGCACTAACAAAGCGGGACGGAACAAACAAACACACTAAAACATAGCATGCAAACAAACACATGTGTTGAGACATTTTAGTGTTTACAGATGGAAATCTGGTAACATTTCAGATGGGGAAAAAAACAGATTTTTGTCTCAAAGCCTCACAGCATTTTGCACACTCGGTCTGTCTTCAGTTAAATCCGTCAACCCGCTCCACCTCCCCCCTCCAAAAAATGTATTTTTTTCCTCTTTCTTCTCTGTCAACAGAGTAAAACCGAGGGGGAAAAAAATCCCAAACCCAAACTAAAGTCAGAATTTCTGAATGTTTTTGACTTACTCACTCTGTCTGGTGTTGATGAGACGTACGGACGGATGATGGGACGATCTAAGGAGCAGAGCTGGCCTGGGCAAAGGTGAGATGCGAGTACGTTCATCAGAGTCCTCCTGACAGCAAAGCCAGAGCAGCACTGAGCCTTTCTCTGGCTCCCCTCCTTCACTCCCTTCCTCCGTCTCTCCTCCTCCTCTCTACCTCTTAAAAAAACTCACTATTTCCCCAGCGCATGCACACACACGCTCTCTCTCACGTAGCAATAATTATACTCTGATTCATAAAGCCTTCCTTTGTCACGTGACACAACACTTCAAATATAAAGCACATTTTTTGACGAGCCACAAAGAGCCTGGAGGGGAAGTCAGTCAAAAAGCTTTGGAAGGACTGAGGGTTTTTTTAATTCTATTTTTCACATGGATTCTTTTTCTCTTCTTCATCACTAAAGTGTTGGTTTACTTTAAAACTGTGTGAGGATGTGGAAATGTAGTCATTCCTGATTAATCAGGTCGTTCCCATCCTTAACAGGACAGTTGTTTAAGCAACAAAATGAATGCTCTGACTCACCACGCAGGATTGTTTAATTGGTCAGTGTGGTGGTACACAGGCGAACAGAAGGTTCTGGGTCCAATTCCAGCCCAGGCTCTCTTCAGTGGAGCCTGTGCATGGTTTCTCCAGATACCAAAAACTTTAAACAGTCCCCAGGTGTGTGTGAATGGTGAGGTGGACGTGACGTGTCCAGGTGGTACTCCTGTCTCTACTCCCCAGCACCCACCTGGTGGCAGTCTCACTGGTATTATATTCTATTTCTGCGATACTCAAACACCGTAGCCTTTCATCCTTGCCTTTAAACGTGGAATAAGGAAGTCGATTTAAATAAACACAGAACAACTGTAGCATTTTCATGGAATTCATCCCATTCAGAAATCTGTAAATATCATCTCAGTTCTTAGAAGTAGCAGAGGTGCATCAGCACCGGGAAAGCCCTGTGTGCCACGGAGATGTTGCGCAACAGGAGCAGTGGCGGCGACAGATTTGGGTGTGCCCCTCTGTGCCCCTCTCTCCACACGAGATCATATGTTTCCAACATGCGTTTGTGCGTTTGTGGTTCTGGGCGTGTGCCCCGTTTTCTGAATGTCATGTTCCTCGGGTTGTTTTGCTTTGCGAGGAGCGCTGCTAACCTCAGAGAGGCACACCTCGGCTGGTACCTCAACGGGTGCTTTCACCTCAGCGGGAGGGCACAGAGGCAAGGCGCGCTGCTCAACAAAGGCAAAACAGGACCAAAACGTTTTTCAAGAGGAAATATGCTTACTGTGAGTGCGAGAACCTTCCTATGTGCACTAATAGTTCTCATACTTCTAAAAAGATGCCCTCCGGGCGCTGTGTTCGACCTCGACAGCCCCCCAAAGGTCAGAGACAAAAGCAGTAAAGTGATCTACTGCAATATCTCTCCAATATCTGTACCTAAGAGCTGTGATAACTGGTGCTCATTCTGTTCGTAAATTACTATAACTGGCTTGACAGGGGCAAAGATCTTATCCTCCGACACACACATCGCAGTGTGTCTCCGCGCTAATGTCAAGCTAGCGAGGAAAAGCCTCCCTCCCGCCAAGCTTCCGATCTTTACAGCCACATGTGGTTGACAGACAGCTACTGGAATATTCTTTTGTGGATACAGCCATGTTGTACATGATCAGAGTGAATGAATGGATAAGGAGCGAGAGTGCACAGCGACACTTTCTTGCAGCAACCTCAAATTCAGGAAGCACTGATCTCAGCCACAGTGCTCCGAGTGTTTCGGCTGATCCTTATCTCGTTTACGTTTGATTTATGTGTTGCTTATGAGGCCGCTAAGGCTAGTAGAAATCCTTTCACTGTTTACATAGCAGTACTAAATCAGCAACTGTGTAAAACTGAAACAAGATGGCAAACACAGCCAGAAATCAAACATAAATCTGACTCAGGGACGCGACCGGAGCCGAAAAGTGTGAACGAGACCATGCAGTTGTGTCAGAAATGGGCAGTCAAGTGTATGATGGCTGTCGCGCGTGTGTCAGTGGATGGAGCGCGCCGCTCTCCTTATTAAATTATGACAGAGGACGATAGCGGGGGGGGTGTTTGGCTTCTGCACGTGCTCCTGCACTTGCGACTGTGTGCGAGCGCGGCCGTGCCTGTGTGCATGATGCGTAGGCAGTAGCGGAGAGAAGGTCAGAGGTTACTAGTGTTTGTGTTTCAGTGTCAGTGAAGTGTGCTCCAGCCTGAGATTTATGATCATTGTGTCTGGGAGGCTGCAGAGTGGGGGATAATGAAGACGGATCAGGGTGCTATCTCTCTTTCAGGGCACCACTGGAAACATGGCCTATGGCCCCCTCCATTCTCATGCCATTAACTTTGGCTCGTGACATCATAACACACTGCCCTGACATCGATCCTAACGCAGAGCACTGTGACAAGAAGTCGAATGCAGAGGGGCCATTCTTCAGAGGAGGCCATCCGGGGAGCAGGTATTGTTCAAAACAACACTTTGCAGCTTCTCTTCGTGCCTTCGTGAGACTATGAAATATTCATGAAAGTATCAAAACTCATTTGCGTGCTGCCGCTTCGGATTTGCATTTGCAGGGCTACGTAACAGAGGCCCGGAGCTGCCGAGAGGAGGAAAAGGCAGTGGAAAGGAAGGAGGAAAAGGGGGGATGATAAAGGCAGAAAGAAGGGGAGGAAGTGAGGTCAGAGGGGTTAAAGAGAAATGGGGAGAGGGAGAAAGAGAGCGGGTGAGGGGGCTCAGCAGCACAGGGAATGTGGGAGGAAAAAGGGGTGCGAAACAGGGGAGAGGATGGAGTAAAAACTGGAGGGAGCAAGGAATTTTTTGAAGGGATAGCTGGAGGGGTGGGGGGTGGGGTGGGGGGTGGGGTGGCAGGTTTTAATCAGTAACAAGATGCCTGTAATGAGATCACCATTTCCCCGCATTCAGATTGATGTCATCTAAAGTTTGGTGCCACATTGAGACAGGCAGGGCACACGCACATGCACGCACGCACACACACGCACACAACACGCACACACACACTAGCCTGCCCTTGCTCGGTTACAGACTTAAATACACATCCTGTGAAATGAAGGAGCTCATTCATCTAGGCTGGCAAAGTGTGCTCATTTAGAGTCCAACCACCTCGAAATAAAAACATACACACGGATGAATACTACTCAAAGGAAAATGAGTTAGCCACAGCAGCGGAGAAATGTATGTGTCCGGGTTTGAAGGGCACGCCGTACGGCGCTGGCGTGCATGCTCTTATTTTAAGGAAACAAATGAGAACAAAGCTCAGAACTTTGAGCCAAAAGATATTTAACTGCAGAAGAAAAGCCAGGAGAGGGAGGAGGGGGGGGGGGGGGGGGGATAAAACTGGAGTGCACAGCGCAACCTGCGCATATTCCGGGGTGCATTCAGAGGCTGTTGACACAGCAACTGGTGTGTGTGTGTGTGTGTTGTGTGTGGTGTGTGCCAGCACATAAGCACTCTGCCTGTTCCCTGACATGTGTGTCCAATGAAAGGTGAACAGATCTCCTGTCTATACTTTCCTCACAAAAATCAGCCATGATGTCACCATGAACCCACACTGAACCCACCTCTGTCAAAAAGCATTACTCCAGCCCTCCCTCCCCCTTTATGCCTCATTTTCTGTTCCACCTCTCCCTCCTTCATACTCTGTTCCTACTTCTTGGATTTTTCAAGCACCCCCCCACCCCTCTTTTTTTTTAAATATTTCCGTATTCTCCAAACTTCTCTTCTGCGTTCAATGTCTTATTCTCTCCTCTCATCCCGAGTCACACTTTTTTTTGGGGGGGGGGGGGCAATTACGGTTTCACTGATCACCAGAGTGCCTTCGCTCGCCAAAAATGCCAGGATGTTGTGATTCTCGTAAACTTTGTCCAAGCTGCGGTTTTTAGAGAGACTTCACTGAGTGCATGAGGGCAAGCCAAAAAATAAAAGCATACGGAAAAAAACAGGAATGGGGAGAACACAAATGAAAGAAGGGAGAGGGAATGAGAGAATACTGGGGAAAAGTGTGGTGGGGGCAGCGAGAAGGCAGCCAGAGAACCACATATGGAAGTGATTCTGTAATTACTGCAAATCTGTGAGCTCAAAAGGAAAGGTCTTCTTTTCCATGCCTCTTTCCCTGCACATAAAACTGCCCTTGTGAGAATGCTGGGCACTAAATACTGAACAGGAAACATCAAAGTTTATAGTATGTGGGACTGATATAAGATTTTGCATATGTTTTACATGTTGACAGTGAATAGGAGCCTGCTTTTAATTCCCTTTTTCCTGAACGGATGTAAAACTTTTTTTTTTAAGTTATCTTTTCTAATTAGCTTTTACATACTGATTAATCCTAAACGAGCAGAGAGATTCCCCTTGGGAATAAACGTAAGCCTCTGATCAGTCACAACAAGCTGGTATCGTTCACTAAAGGCAGACGGAGGGTGAGAGAGGGGGGCCCCTGTGCGCTGGGGGACAGGCAGATATACAGGCAGGCTGTGATGGAGACTTGTCTTTTTAAGCCTCCGGCCAAAGCCTTTGCAGGTGTGTATGTTGGCAGCTACTCCTGTTCTGTTCAGCCTGTAATTATTTCGTGCCCTGCCGTAACGCGTCCCCGTGATGACACAAAACACAAAAAAACACGGCGCTGATTTGCGCTTTCGGACGCGTCGCGACGGAACTTTGATTTATATCGTGTTGTGTTATGCAGTGTAATCCTACCTTGAAAGCCTACAACCGTGGCCTCGACGCTCAGCGCGTTCTCTGCATAGTTTTATAACATTTAAAAGGCTGCGGGCTGGCGGCATGCGCGCATACGACGAAGTTTTTACAAAAACTGTATCGTGGACAGCGTTCAGAGGAAATCCTCTGCGTTTAGGCTACAATGCGCCGCCATCTGCTCGTTCGCTTCAGCGATAATTTCGGGAGTTATCTGATTACCTTCGTGCGTTGCCAATCCCCCCCACCGCGTTCAACTGCTGCTGGACCGCCGCCGATATCCGCGTGCGCGGGGATGTGATCGCGACGCCGAGACGCTTCGGACGCGGAGCGGCCAAAGCCGGATTAGGTGACTGCGGCGATGCCTGATCGAAACGCAACGAGCGGCTACGCGTTACTACCGCGCACAGTTTTGGACGCGTCTGATTAATAGTCTCATATGTGTCTCATAACACTGCATGTACGAGTGTAATACACACAACATAAGTTTTTTTCTAATAACTTATACGAATAAATGGTCAAATGACGGGTTAGTTTGGTTAGTTTTTTGTTTTGTTTTGTTTTGGGTTTTTTTGTTGTTTTTTTTTTTACAAAGTTTCTAGTGGTCTTATAAATGATGCCAGTTCGTATGCGGTTTGTCCACAGCGTTTATTGTTTGTTTAATTTTTTGTACACTGCTTTGTGTACACATGTACATGTTTACATACTTATGTTTACAATATAGGCCAAAGAGGGAGTGGTGTTGTGTACAAGAAAAGTTATCAAATGGGATGGACCAGGTGCAGAATAGTTTCCTCAGCCGAGGAGATCATTAAGCAATTAAGAGGTGACACCTTCAGGATAAATGGTGAAGATGCATGCCGCATTAACTTTTATTAACAACGTGGTCATCCACTCGAGTATCTATTAAACTGTAAAACACTATTAAATAAAAGTATTATAGTGGGCAGAAAAGTAGCTGATCTCAAATTTCCCCAGATGACCCATGTGTAACTCTCTTATAATAAGCACTATGATTGTAAGTATACTAGTGTTAGCAGTAGTATAACTAATTCTAGAACATATGTAAGCGTCTCTCATATGAATGTAATACAGGAGGTCGACTATATTACAACTAATTCTACATCTGCCCTATTTATTTTGCATATAATAAAGAAACGCATCGGCTAAAAATAAAGAATTGCAACATTTATCTTGAGCAACGTTTCCATTTCTATTTTCACTGAAAGAAAAAGCTGATAGACGTGTATCGTTTAAAAAACCGCACTTTTCACACTTTTCCTAACCGTATTATTGGGTCCTCATTGGCCACGCCCACCAAACATCTGCCTGACGCCCGCAAAAAACCTGTCAGAGAGCCCTCATCTGGACCATTTCCGACGCTATGGCTCCCCCTACTGGTCACGGGGGGGTTGCACGCAGCAAAAGTAAACAAAACAATAAAAAGTTCAAGTGGATCTTTTTATTTATTGAAACGCGTTGTCATTTGCTTGCAAACAAGTCTAAATTAAGTAGATCGTTTGAAAGAACATGCCATCGACTGGTGTCTATACTACTCCAATGTTTCATTGCAGTGTTATTATAAAATTATAGTAAATGTATAGTAAATGTATCTAAAATATCTAATTACGTCCAGCTGATCATGCTATTATATAAAACTACACCATGAATTGCTACAGATGCGGCGTTTTCAGTTATGCTGTATTGTATTGCACATGAACATTCACACATAGGAGCAAAAAATATATATAGTTTAACTTTAGTTAGGGGGTGTACTACTACTTCACAAAGTAGGCCAGGTTGAAGAATTTGAGCTCACAGGATAAAACAAATACAATCCAAATAAGCTTTGAATTAATTCTAGCATGCTGTTGGTATGAGGTTTGCGTGTGTGCAGAAGTGCATTGCACGTCCAACGTGCTCCTTCACCCCGTACTGTATCTTTCAAACTTGGCACTTGCTTGTTGTTTGACCGGTTAGCGCCGGGCCAATCTGTGTTTACCGTTTGCGAAGCACGAGCAGTCACGGTGAGCCACGCCCATTGTCCATGTGCTTCCTCCTCCAATCTCTTCATCGCTCCGCTCCACGCGCCCTGTGTTTTGCATAAAATGTGTATCAGTAGGACAGCGCTCCCTCCTGCACATGTAGAGCGCACATGTAGATTGGCTTAACTGAACACGCACCACGCTCGAATAAGCGCATCACCCCCCCCCCCCCCCCCCCACCACCACCTCGGCTCCAAATCCCCGCCAATGAAAACGCACAAAAGCGTGAAGGAGAGAGAGAGAGAGAGAGAGAGAAAGGGGGGGAGAGAGAGAGCGATACCAAGAGTGAGCCAAATCTCCCAAGCAAACACAAGCGCACAAATTGGACGCACAGAGGGAAAAAGGTCACATTTCCTACTCACCTGCAAACGTGATTGCGAGTGGGTGTGTGTCACGCCCGACACCCCGTTCACCACTTTGCGCTGACTCCACTTTCTTGAAATCAGTCTCAACTGTGTCCTCTTCGCCGGTGCAGCATCACAGCATCCACAAAGGTGTCCAGGTATCGGTGAGCGGAGCGGCGCAGCAGATCTCAGCATCCATACCGGGGGAACCTGGCGTGCGCTAGACGTCGGCACCGTATTTCCTTCTCGTTTCGCTCCATGGAAGAGATTCTTCACGCGCAGCTCTTCACTGACTTTCTCGACTCCCATCAGAAGACTTTGGTTCCAGTTTAGTGACAGAGACGGACGCCCATCTTCAGACAGCTAACGCAACCGAAATCCGACAGAGGAATGGACAACAGCCCAGGTAAGAACCCACAACTTTTCCATGTTCGTTACTGTAGCTCAAGATTCCCCTAAAATGCCAACGTAATCGACGTTTAACTGCCGATTGTGGTGAAATGGTGGTAAAATGGTGAAAGCCCAAGATGCTCTCACTTTCATCACATACAGAATTACAATTTTATACAACTGCAGCTTGTAAACTGTTATATGTTCCCTGTTGACCCATGCAGGTGTGATTAGTACTGATTTCAGTGATTTCATTGCTGCATCATTTATGTGTGCCAGTCGGGCTCATGCGCGCGGACGTTTAACCTCTCCAACAGTCTACATCCAGCCGAACCAAAGTTTGTAGGGAACAACTGCAGCCAGTTGTCAGATCTGTCTTGGCCGTAGTACAACTGTCAAGCCAGCGGCACGCGCTCCGTGTTGTGTGGCGACTTCCTGTTTGTGCTGATGAAAACAAACTCACGTGGAGCTTCAGCCCACTGACACGATGGTCATTAACTCGGAAACCGGAAGAATCTCAACCGGCTGGTGTCAACAAGACGGTGCGAGTGGACCTGGGCGTGTTTTTGCCCGTGATCAGGGACTGCGCTGGAAAGAGTCCCATCCAGTAAACTGTATTAGACAGCTTCGTGTCGAGGTCAGCCAAAAGCGTGCGTGTTTGCTCTTCTCTTGTAATTGACGGTGAATCATTTACAACAGGGTCAGTCACGTTCCGGCACAGGTGACAAGAGGCGCGGCCCGTGTTCCATCGACATACAGCTGTAATCTGAAGGGCAGAGTTGACACACCAGCCCTGACACAGAGCCCTTGTTGGATTAATCACATTAATCATTCCGTTATTACATGCACACGACTTTGTTTTCCTTACACAGTGGGCAAGACATTTCCCCACAGCTACATTAAAAGAATATTAAACCATTCATGTTTCTATATTTCACAGCAGTTGTTTGAAATGCTGTATCAACACTTACTTGATTAATTCACTTTCAGTGATTGTAACTAACACACGGAACCAATAAAACAATCAATCAGGTTGTTGGCAAAGTGTTTGCACACATACAAGGATTTTTCCCTTTTTATATATAAAAAAAGAAAATAATATATTTTTTAAAAAGTTTTTGAAATATCAAAATTACAAATTAATCGGTGCTTGCAAAGGTCACCTCTTAAAAATGCAGGAATGACCTCCTTATTGGTACGTAAGCATTATAACTGCATAACCAGAGCAACAAGCTATTTAATTCTGCCTGAAGGTATGCTGTTAATATAAAATAAGACATTTCTGCACACAAAATTTACGAATCAACACTGTATAAGCAACAATAAAACACTTCACTACAGTAATATGTCTTGAATTTATTAGACACAAGGAGACACAAACCAAGAAAAATTCAAAATATCTCACAGTATATGATACATGGTTGATATTAGCAATGGTAGTGCTTCAATTCGTATGTGTTATTTGATAGAATAATTAAATCTACACTTTTAGGTGCAGTAAATGCAAGTCTGATTAAGTCCAAAGAGCTTAGCTTCTCTTCAGCTGTTAGAAAGCAAATGTTAAGCCATGAAATACCCCATCTAAATGTACTGCCCCCTAGCGGCAAAGTTTCATTCCAGAACAGAGGATTCTGGAGCTGAGGTCTAAGCATAACTACTGATTCTTGCGTTGATTCGTTATTATTCGTTCTTATGTGGAACCTAAAACTTTAGTCACTATTGATTCATCAGATTCAGACTGTTGTAACCCTGCCAGAGTCCCACACCAAAAAATGGCTGCAATATTCTAGAAACTTAAATCTAAAACTGAATAATCAGTCAAATGAAGCAAAACAGAACAATCTTTTGCTGCAACAGTTTTCATGGCACCACAATTGACAGTGACCCTTTAAAACAAGGTGCTACTGACTTGGGGTGTAAAACATTTTGCATGGTTTATTGACATCAATCTGTAGACCCTGTTTTAAATGGGACACAAGACTCCATGTGACATACTTTATAGCTACATACCAGGATGCTTACGAATCTGAAATATTACAGAACAGAGTACAAGTCTTCATTGTGCATCTTGTGACCTTCTTCTATGGTGACACACTACTTGATGGTTGAACTGAAGTGTTCCCCCATCAGATCAGGACATTGTCTTTCAAGGAGACACTTTTACAAATCGTCTTTCCTGCAGCCAGATTTTGCAGTGTGAGTGAAATCTGATTGTACGTCTGGGGTTTTGGGGCATACCCTTGCAAAACATACCCCAACACACACACACACACACACAGACACCACGACCCTTTATTATTTTACCTGTGTACTTTTTATGTTTTGACAGTCCGTCCAACTGGGACTAATTGCAAAGCATGCATGCCGTTGTTGCCCAGCGCCTGACTGTGCATGTAGGTGTTGCACAGTCAGCCCACCCTATATAAAACACTGCTCTATTTAATTTGGCTGTTTAATTATGGGCCCCTGGTGGACAGTAGAAGCACTGGCTCCTGGAGCGCCTCTGCGTGTCATTCCTGCGAAAGCTCGGTTCAGAAAGCCTCCTCACGTGGCTTCACTCGCAGAGCCGCGTGCGGCGCGTGAGATATACCCGGGCCCTCCTCCTCTTCCTCCTCCTCCCGCACTCACGGACGCTTGTGCACTGATGCCGCCTGCAGTGATGGAGGGGGAGAGCCTGGTCAGTGGGTCAGCGATTCCACGCATTAGCTTCTCTTTCTCTCCCGTCACGTTTCCCCGCCTCATGCGCCTCTTATTTGCGCTGAAAGCATCTTTCCCCTCCGAACTGCATCACGGGCACTGTAGCAGAGACTAACTCGATCTTGACTTTGCAAACATCTGTGCCCGGCCGGGGCGCCCATCCTCTCAGGGTGCGTGCATCGACCGAAACGTGACTCTGCGCCTAACCCACCCAGCAGACCGAGGCTCAGCGCTTTTATTCAGGATCTAAGAGCTCGAACATTTAGATGCAGCACGCATCATGCGCTGGATGCAGCATCGGTGCTGCAGGCAGAGACACGTTTCTACCGAGCATCCGCGGTTTTGACCTAGTTAACCAAGTGTAAGTTAAAGGAGTCTGTTGCACACACTCAAGTGGTTCTCTTGTTTTGGACAGAAAATAATAAACCACAAGAGCCGAATTGACTCACGAGCAAATAAACACCCTTACAATAAACAATGCCATGTGGACAATTCAAATCTAATGCCCCCTCTTTTATTACTGCTACAAGCTCTGTCAACATTCCTGTCACATTGCCATTGGATCACGTGGCCATCAACCACATTGTTAATTGACAGACTTTTACAAACGAGCACTTGCGCCGGCGCGTGAACGTTTTACTGTACATGTGAGTCTTCAGGTGGACATGCAATGTGTTTGGGTGGAGCGGGCGCGGGTGGGGGCCGGGCCGAAGGCTCAGGGAGAGGTGAAGTTCAGATCTGCCGGGTCCATTTTCAGCCCTGCATGAGTCAACAAAGCGGAAACACGTGCTGGCTCGGGGATTATCAAAACATCAGAGCGGAAACAAATGCAATGAGCAGCAAAGAGCAACACAGGGACGTGCCCGCTGCAAACGTGATATTTAGAAGTCGGACACATGCAATCTCGAATAAGTCTTTGGAGCGTTAAGAACTATTTAACTATGGTTTTCTATTCCATGCGGTCTATTAAGTCGTCATCTCAGTAGACCGGTGCGGTGTTCTCTTGCAAAACGTGACTCGCATAAACACCCCTGTCTATATGCTATAGTTCGCGGTCGGGCTGTTTGTAAACACAGATCTGTCTTGGAATGGTGTATTCCGACACGAGGCTGCAGGATTAGGTGCGGGCAGTAACCGTGTCAGGAGTCCGCGCATGTGAGGCGGCGGTCAGGTGTCGCGCTGCTGGCTGGCGCTGGGCACGGTGCCAGGAGAGCGAGGATATTATTGGAGCGGAGGCAGCAGCAAACCCCGCAGACACGTGAGGCCGCGTCTCAGCTCATCCGCAACGCATGACTAGAAGTCAAAGAGAGGAGGGAAGAGAGAGTCTGAAGCGAAACTTTAGAGAAAGAGAGAGACATCCAAACGGGGGGGGAGGGCATTCCACATGTTTTCACGAGTTCCGAACGCATGCTGCGGTAGCATGACGCGGGATTAATGCAGGAAAGGAGAGCGCTGTCTGCTCTGTTGCTGTGCCACATGCGGTATTTTTAGCGCCTGCTTTATCCGACTGAGCGCACGATTACGCATGTTGCACCCATGATAGGGCAACGGAGCTGAGGAGTCTCAGAACTGTTCTCTGGTTGTGCAACATTACGTCACATTATCCCCACAGGACATGAGTATTGGAGATTGATTGGGTTTTTAAATGTGGCGTTTCTGGCCCCGAACCTGCAGGTATCTCATCTCCACCCTTTCCCTAATTTGCAGGAGGAGGAGTGATCCTGTACGCAGGCTCCTCTGGCAGCTCCAGCCCCAGCCCAGGGAGCCCCTCGAGCGGGTACCAGACACAGTCACCTTCCTCACACTCCCAGCCATCCTCGCCAGAGGAGGTTACCTTCACGGAGATCGGGGTGTTGAAGCACAGGGCAGGCGGGGGCACTACTCCCTCCTCTAAATTGGTGTTCCAGTTCCCGGAGGTCTACAGCGGACCCCCAGCAGCAGCGGCCACTCCACACCACACATTCGGTCACCCCATTGCAGGAAAGAGGCCATGCGGGTTTGCAGGAACTTTCACAAGTTAGTGTCTCTCTCTGTAAATGCTTTTGTAGACTTTTACCATTTTTTTTATTTTCTAAAATCTAATTGTTTCTGGACTCCTTCATTTCCAGAGTCAGGTGGGATGGTCCTGCTTTGCAAAGTCTGTGGAGACATTGCATCTGGTTTCCATTATGGAGTGCATGCGTGTGAGGGGTGCAAGGTAGGCGCCTCCCTCAGGAAACTAATGATGCTCGCAGTTCTTTCCGACATATGCACGCAGTTTCACTTTGCCCATGTTTATTTTTTTTCCAGGGTTTTTTCCGCCGCAGCATTCAACAGAACATCAACTACAAGATGTGTGTGAAGAACGAGAACTGTCTCATCATGCGCATGAACCGCAACCGGTGCCAGCACTGCCGCTTCAAGAAGTGCCTGTCTGTGGGCATGTCGAGAGATGGTGAGACAACCTGACTTTTAATGAGAGTTTTGTTGCTGTGCTTTGATCAGCCCAGAGCAGGAGGGAAAAGCTCAGCCTGAAAGTGGCACAGCGGGCCCCAATATGTAGGTCTGTCTGAAAAAATACCACACAGGAAGTCTTTTGAGGTCATCATGCCAGTAGCACATTCGCTCCCTCATGCTGACAGCAGACCTGCTCCTACATGTCCCCTCTCTGTCTCCACTTACCACCTGGCTTTGTAATTTTCTTGGTTTCTCGGTGTCTTTCTCCTGCCCTTGGCACCATCCTCCCACTAGACTTACCTCTGTGCAGCCCCTCCCTCTCCATCTGACCCACTGTGTTCCCTCACACCCCCCCCCAGATGATGATTTATGGGAAGAAGAGCCTTGAAGTCCCCAAAGCTATCCATCATCTCGAAAATTGCAGCAAACATCAGAATTATTTTGGGAAATTGGAGCAGGGTCAGCTCGAACAATCACGTGCGCGCCAATAGACCAGTTCACTGCAGCTAATGAGGGATGTGGCGATAATTATTCGAGAGCTGTGGAAAAAAACAGGCAGTTTTGACAGATTTAATCAGGCAAAAATGGCCACATCACCTTATTTTGTCTCTGATAGCTTAACTGTGATTGATCACCTATCGTCACAGTTTTAAAAACACAGCTGGCGTGACCTAGAAAAACAATATTTTAAAAAAAGAAAAGAAATGGACGATAGTGTAGTCATGCATCATGACCTACTTGGTGTAGTTTGCCTCTCTTCTTCCTCCCAGTATGGTTTCTTCTTATCTCCGCCCTCCAGTACCCCACATTGCCTAATCTAGTAAAGAGGTTAGTGTTATTTCTATGTGTGCTTGACACTTCTGGTGCAGAGGGGGAAAAAAACAACAAAATGTGAACACAGAGTGGCATCCACGCTTTAAGGGAAGGAGGACCACAACCTAGAAACCCCTTTTTGCTTTGTTTCCACTTCACAGAATAAAAAAACAGGAAACCCAGAATGCTACCCACAAGAAATAGTTGCACAGGGTGACTGTGGTCCGTGCGCTACGATGAGGCATCCACTAATGATGGCACATTTTTCAGAGTTTAAGTAGAGCATCATTTTCAGAGCTTACCAGAACTGGGTTCTTTTCAAGCACAGTGGAAGGTGCAGTGTTATTGGCCCAGGAGCAAGAAATAATTCCAAAATTTAGGAAAACTATTCATTGATGGCACTCACTTCACTCAGGAAACTCGTGATATTGCATGTGTGAATTTAAATTGCTTTTATTTCTCAATGCTGCATATGGAAGCTTTTAAATAATTAAAAAAAATGTCCCTGCTGTTGCACAATCTCTGTAACACTTTGAAATGAGGAGCCTTTGAAGCTGTGGCTCTTCAACTTTTTCCTTGCCTTGTCTAATTTCACACCGCGCGTGCACGCACGCACCTCCCACATGCACACATGGTGGCGCAAACTCGCACGTTCCATTCGCCATTGTTTCCTGTCAGTCCTTTTCATGTTGATGCGGCTGTCTCCTCAACTCGTTTCTGCACATCAAGCGCACCTCCCTCGTCCCTTACTTTCTCACGTTCTCAGTGCCAGTGACATCACGCTCACGTTGCCCCACTGCCCTACTTACCAGCGGTGGGAGGGCGCAGGAGATGAAGGAGACAGGGGTAGATGAAGGAGAGGATGAGGCAGATGGTAGCAGGAGGTCTATAAATAGCCTCTCCAGCTGATGGTTACTGTGGGAAGGGAGGACGGGCTGAGTGAGAGAGAGAAAGTTGTCATCTCAAAAAAACTGACTGAATTCATTTAACAGTGCAGAAATGTAGGTTTAATGTATAGACACAGCAGCAGCTCTGTGTTCGGTATTCAGTATTCATTGCTAATATGAACATGATTTATGGAGACAGTGATGAGCATCTTGTGTAATTTCCATTTTCGTCACAATGATCTGATCTCTTCGGACGTTTCGTGTCTCCCTCAGCTGTGCGTTTCGGACGCATCCCTAAGAGAGAGAAGCAGAGACTTCTGGACGAGATGCAGAGCTACATGAACAGCCTGAATGAGTCGGCCAACATGGAAATGGACTCCAGTCCAGTGAGGGAAACGCCTCCCAACCCAGAAGACTGCAGCTCCAAAGAGGCTATCGGAGCCATCTCCAGAGCATATCGCAACATCTTCAGCACCAGCAGCGATGGCGGCAGCCAAGAAAGACCAGCCAAGATGGCCAACATCTCCACCAACAACAATAACACCTCCGCCTTCTCTCACGATGCCAATTTCCAGCACCGTAACTCCACCCAGAGTTACCACTCTTGCCCCATTACCCCTGCCGCTCATTGTCCAGTGACTTCCAGTGATAACAAACAGGCATTCCGCAACGTGGACAATAGCGGCTACGCCTTCTCCATTTCAACCAACAACAACTATGAGCAGCCTCACAGCACAACAAATCCCAGAGGCACCTCAGGTGATTACAACAGTTTTCACAGTGCAGAAAACACCCCAAATCAGCCCTCGTGCCCGTGGAAATTAGCTCCAGGATCCAAAGTGCTGGTAAGGAACCCAAAACAGACAAAATTCTATGGAGACGGGAGATTGTCTGTAAAACTCATCAGTTGTATGTCTTTTGTCCCTCTCTAAGGCCTGCCCACTTAATGCCTGGCCTGTGTCCGGACCAGAGCGTTCAAGTCAGGAGATATGGGAATCTTTCTCTCAGTGCTTCACTCCTGCAGTAAAAGAGGTTGTAGAGTTCGCCAAGGGGATCCCAGGGTTCCAGGAGCTCAGCCAACATGACCAGGTCATGCTGCTCAAATCAGGCACCTTTCAGGTAATGGAACCATTTGCACTCATCATTCATTCTTCTCTGGGCTTTCTAAAATTCTTAACTTTATTGCTTTTCACTCACAGGTTCTGATGGTGAGGTTCTGCACTTTGTTCAATGCTGAAAAACACACGGTGACCTTTCTGAACGGCCAGACGTACCCCCTGTCCTCACTGCGGGCCTTGGGCATGGGCTCTCTCCTGGACGCCATGTTTGAGTTCAGTGAGAAGCTGGGCTCTCTGGGCCTGGAGCCCGACGAAATGGCCCTCTTCATGGCTGTTGTCCTGGTTTCTGCAGGTAGGCAGGGGACATTATTTATTGACAAATGCTGCACGCAGGTTATGCATCACTCTGACATCTATGTCAGCCGCTCACACTCACGTTTGTTGCGTCCTGCAGACCGTACTGGGATCTCAGACATGCGGGCTGTGGAGCAGCTACAGGAGAGCCTGATCCGCGCTCTACGGTCACTCATCACTCGCCATCGCCCTGACGACACCGCTCTCTTCCCCAAACTCCTCCTGCGTCTGCCGGACCTTCGCACGCTCAACAATATGCACTCTGACAAGCTGCTGGCCTTCCGCATCAACCCTTGAGCAGGAAGCTTACATGGGCCGCCTACAGACACACACACAACTTCCAAGAGAGAGACGTCTACAAAAATCCAGGGGCATAGACCTGTGCAATAAGAGGAATGTGAATTAGAGCACAACAAACCGCGTTTTTTGAGCAATCGTTGATCTTCTTGCACCGTTTCAGATAAAAGAACCATCCAGACACAAGCTAATTTATACGAAGAACCTTAAACACCTCCTGACAGGCCTGTTCCAGTAAACCATATAAAAGATCACATAGAGTACTGTAACTATGATCCTTTTGCACAATCATTTGTACATTTCTTCATTTTGTCCAATCAAACTACGAATAAAAGCCAGCACAGGTTGAGATCAGCAAGATGGAAATCGTAGCTCCAAAATCTTATGACTTTGGGACCATTTGTAAAGACTCTCAGTTTGTGCTTCAGATAAAGGGACCCTGTAAATAATATATAGTTGTATCTGAATTATTATGGTAATTGTGCATCACACTCACCATTGTTATTATTGGAATGAGACTATTTTTTAATGTGTCACTCATGCAATAAGATCCTTTTTGTCTTTTTACCAATTCTGACTGATCTTCCAGAAAATATGCTTAAAACCTTGTGTTTAGTAAAGTATGCCATCTTTCATATGTCAATGGCATTTTATGGATATTATTTCACAATTCTGTGTCACTATATCTTCACATCTGAACAGATGGAGACACTCCATGCATGTTGGTTTTTGTAGATTATTTGTTTATTTTTGTTGCTGTACATATTATGTTAGCCAAATGTGTAATGCATTGATGACTGTAAAGACAAGATGATCAGACAGATGAGTTTGATGTAAAGAAGAATGTACTGTCCTGCCTGCAGCAGGTACGGGTTCAGTCGTGTCAAAGGGTGCTGTGCACAGAATAATATGTGGTAGGGATTCTTAAATATTTTAGGCACATTTCCTGCTGTCGGATGATATCAACAACCAGCATTATCCCTGAAATCACCAGCACTCGCTCCACGTGCACCCTCCCTATGACCCAATGTTTGTCATACAAACAAGAGATATTTTAGGGTGAGAGATCTTACTTGGTCCTCTCACTGTTTGTTTGATTATGGCTAACTGAAGACATCTTGTATATTTTGAAAAGCTCTGTTCCTAAATAGAAATTACATAAAGTTCAAATATGACTCAATATGTTCAAATATGTGAGACTATTTTTTCCCATTTGGGGGTTGATGCAGCTGATGAAAGCTTAGAATTTAGCTCTTATAGATGTCAGAAATAAGACATATATCAGGCAGAGATTAATGTTCTTATATAAAGTATTAAAACGTGCCCGTGTGTGACATTTAGAAGGATGCGTAGCTGTGCAGTATTTTAATCTCGACGAACATAAAATAGCCTACATAAACTAGCCCCGTCTCGAATATACCCGTCGAATTTTGGAGGACTGGAAACCGGTGCGAGTGCGCCCCCTTGTGACCAAATATTGAATACAGGATCCCGGAAGTGCCTCATCCTTAGGTGACGATGGCAGGCTGCCTCACAGTACTTCTACCCGTGGTATTAATTCGGTCCTTCGTGTCGCTACTATGGCACCGTTTTTAATTAACAGGGTAAGACGCAACACTTAATAAAACACAGTAAACAAAAACATGTTGCGTAGGTCCGATAAAATGTGCAGCTTTAATGTATCAAACGTTATTCGCTTCGGCTAACGATGCTAACGCTGACAGACAATTGTATTTGTTTACACTTTAAAGCTTTAAAGTAAAATATTTTAAATACGAAACGTGTTTCTCAAGAACACCTGTGTGCCGTTGAGTAAATTGTATCACACGTTATAAGATTCTTCTACTGTGTTTCTATTCAGGCGCTACTAACCAGAAGTTAGGCTCCCGGTCTGACCTCAGGGGGGCGCAGTCGGTCACACAATGTTTGTGACCGCGTATTTTGCCGTGATCTCCCTGCTGGCCCTGTGTGTTGGCCTGGAGCTCACCGCACGACGTCTGACACCACCTGAGTCTTCTGCTGCAGTCAACCCAGCCTTCCGTCGCTTCCAGGCTACATTTCTCCGAGCATACCTTCTGGCACTGTGGGCAGACTGGCTCCAGGGTCCTTACCTGTACAAGCTGTACCGCCACTACAGTTTCCTGGAGTCCCAAATAGCCATCTTATATGTGTGTGGCCTGGCGTCCTGTGTTCTGTTTGCTCCATTTTCAGGCTGGCTCTCTCAGGCTTTGGGCCGCAGACATACGTGTATTTTCTTCTGCCTGTCCTACGCTACCTGTTGCCTCACCAAGTTGTCCAGAGATTACTTTGTTTTAATAGTGGGGAGGATCCTCGGGGGGCTGTCCACGTCCCTGCTCACGACCACATTTGAATCCTGGTACGTGCACCATCATGTAGAAATTCATGATTTTCCAAAAGAGTGGATCCCAACAACATTCACCAAAGCTGCGACCTGGAACCATGGCCTCGCTGTAGGGGCTGGACTGGTGGCAAATTTACTGGCTGAGTGGCTCCACTTAGGACCAGTGGCTCCTTTCCTACTGGCCGTCCCCTTCCTGGCTTGCTGTGCCTGGTTTGTGCTAACAGACTGGGCCAAGGAGGAGGCTGAAAAAGGTCCTGAAGGGATAAAACAGACCCGGCCCCTAGGAACTCTGAATGGAGGGGTTACCCATCTGTCGGCGAGGGCTCGGTTTTCACGCAGCTGTAGCGATGGTTTGCGCTGCCTGCTCTCAGATAAGAGAGTTATGCTCCTGGGTGGAGTGCAGGCTCTGTTTGAAAGCGTCCTCTACATTTTTATTTTCTTGTGGACCCCAGTTTTAGATCCTCACGGATCCCCTTTGGGAATAGTGTTCTCCTGCTTCATGGCTGCCAGCATGGTCGGCTCCCTGCTTTTTCGAGTAGCCACATCTACACGCTACCATCTCCAGCCCGGCCATGTCCTCTGTGTGGCTGTGTTGATGGCCTTCTTCTCCTTATTCATGCTGACCTTCTCCACTGTCCCCGGTCAGCCCAGACCTCACGAATCCTTTCTGGCCTTCCTGCTGCTGGAGCTGGCCTGCGGTCTGTATTTTCCCGCGCTCAACTTTCTCCAGGGCAGGATTATCCCGGAGGAGAAGCGTGCCAGCGTGCTGGCCTGGTTCCGGCTCCCTCTGCACCTGCTGGCCTGCCTGGGGTTGCTGGCGCTGCATGGGGAGGTATCGGGAACTGGGGCTGGGGAGACGGGCAGCGGCACCAGACACATGTTTGGAGGCTGCGCGGTGATGATGCTGGCAGCACTGATGGCCGTAGTCAGTCTGTTCACGCTGGGGAGAAACGACACAGACTTGAAACTAGAAGGCTCGCGGGGGGAGGGGGAGATGTACTGAGGATGGCTTTTAAATTTCCTATACTTTTATGTGTCTGAAAGTTTGAAAAACTCTGCTGTGTTTTACATAAAACAGCATCTTGCCAAATAGACCAGTGAGGAACAGTGAATCGATGGTTCTCCGGTTTATTTCAAGGAAATATGTTCACGCAACCACTATATTGATATTTTGAAACACGGCACATCGCTTTTATCGTTCTATTCACTGTCCACTTGGTGTTATCATCTCATTTGGGACCACCTCTGATGGGGGTGTGTAATATAGATTGTGCTTTAACATATATGATACACTGAACAAGATGTGAACTCAATGACTATTTCATGAAAGAATGTCATGATGGTTAATTAGTATGCAAAAATCAGTCTTGACAGAACCTACTGCGGTAACTAAACACAAAGGTCAGATCAGTTTAAGTTTGCAGGACATATTCTTGTTTCTCCTGATATTAAAGAGTTGCTTTGTCTATATGTAGACATGCTGAATTAAAATATTGTCATTTTGTTTCTTTATGCCAAAAATGTAAGTTTTTATTTCTGGTTTCACAAATTTTATGATTTGGGCTGTTTTTAATAAAGTCCAGTAATTTTATCAATTTAAAGCTTCTTGTTTTGTTTTTTTCAATCATCAAATAAAATAGTTCAATATAGGCAAACCTTAAATTTATTGATGATATCGCGTCATTTTAAGGATTTAAAAGTTGTCAGAGGCGTAATTTAAGCATTTAATAGTGAAGTTTCTAGATTCGTCCAGACGGGCCTCGCACCCCCTTTTTTCAGAAGCGGTGGTACAGTCCGAGCGGTTCTCTCTGGTTCTGCTTCACCTGGATGCTGCTAGAACCTCCATCTGGGTGTAAACTCCATCAGTGTTCCGTCAGAACGGCTTCGGGCTCAGCTGACACGACGAGCAGGACGGTTTCTGGACCAGCGACAACCGAGACGAATTTGACCCAAATAAAGCAAATCAGCAACATCCGAGAGACAGACAGACATCATGACGCAGGGCAAGGTACCAACTTTGATGCCATGTTTTTTAAAGCATACGCACTTGGGTTTGCTGGATGGATCCTGGATTATTATGTAACGTGATCCAGGGTAACGTTTGGGGTGAAATGCGTCACTGGTCATTTTTGCCATGCGGTGTCACTATGACAACCAGTTTCTTTTTGGGGCACCGTTCGTTTCTAGTTGAATAGACAGTTCTGGAAATATCTCTGGAGACGTTACAATCCATCAGCACCAGTAGATAATCGATTTTTACAATGTGTTGCTTCCTGAACAGCATCTAAGAGGTCGATATATTTTTAAATACAGCCACAAACGTCTCAATTTACTAATTTATCATAGTAGCCTGAAATATCAGTATCAAGTAATTTATGTAACATACGCTATAAGGACACATGCAAGCTGAATTTGATTGATTTTTTTAATGCATGTTATGTAAAAAAGAACTAAAAGATGAAGTATTTATGTCTTTTGGCAAAAGCTGGCACCAGCGACCAAGACTGGTTCCTTCAGCAGTCAAACCTCTGTGGCACCAACTCCTCCCAGCTACGAAGAAGCCACCGCAGGTCAGCACCTTTTCCTTTAGTTTATTTCACTACCTTCTACAGTTCAGTTAACAGTTTCCAAATTTTTCAAATATTTTGCATTCCTGTGAGAAGAAATCTGCCATCTTGTTTTCTAGGCACCAGTGCTCCGTGCTACAATGATGTGGAGATGCTTACAGAATCCAGCTGGAATGACTGCAACATCAGGAGGATCTTCATCCGTAAGGTGAGAGCTGTAACGCCACCTTGGTAACAATGTTAACTCTGCAGGTGCTGTGGATCTCAAATGAATGATCCCAATTTTCATACAAACCCAAAAAAACTGTTGTTGTTTTTTTGTTTTTTTTTAGGTGTATGCCATCCTGATGATCCAGCTTCTTGTCACACTTGCAGTTGTGGCCCTTTTTACATTCTGGTGAGTGTCCAGTCAGCTTAACTCACCTTTTAACACCTGGGCCAGTGTTAACTCAGTGATGGCGTCTCTTTCAGCGACCCCGTGAAGGATTACATTCAAAGCAACCCAGGATGGTACTGGGCCTCCTAGTGGGTATCAGAATCTCGGACAGGTTATCCCACATGTTTGTGTAGTTCTCAGTCTTCTAACAGAATCTCCCTGTTGCTTCTAGTGCCGTGTTCTTCATCACATATCTGACACTGTCCTGCTTCACTGCACCAAGGTGAGTTTAAGGTCCTCGTAATTTTGGGAGAATGAGGTGTGTATGTGATATAAAACTGAACGTACTCTTCTTACAGGAGACAGTTTCCATGGAATCTAATCATGCTCGCCATCTTTGTAAGTATTGTTTCTCTAATTTTGTAGGACTAACATGTCATTTACTGGTATATTGTTGGTGGATAACCTCCGTAATTTCTAGATTTAGGTTATTAAGGAATTTGTCTGTATTGGTGTCTCATTTCAGACCCTGTCGCTCTCCTACATGACAGGAATGTTGTCCAGGTACACCTTTATTTACGCATGTTATTTTGTGTGACTTTATTCTGCATCTTTTTGCCACGTTGGGGTTTAAACCTGACTTGTTTTTTAAGTTTCTACAACACCAAGTCGGTGGTGCTGTGTCTGGGCATCACAGCAGGAGTCTGTCTCCTCGTCACCATCTTCAGCTTCCAGACAAAGGTCGGGAAAACTTTGTTTTTTGTGCATTTCATATCTTTGGTCGAGCTGAACCTCATGGCACTAACATATAATGTCATCTACTCGTCCAGTTCGACGTGACATCATACCAAGGTGTGCTGTTCATCTTCTGCATGGTCTTGTTCCTCTCTGGTATCATGCTGGCACTCATCCTCCCCTTTAAATATGTAAGTACAACTATGGCAAATATATTAGCTTGCTGCCATTATGAGTTAAAACACAATAATCTATCTTAGAAATCTTATTGAATCCATCTCCCCACTCAGGTCCCCTGGTTGGATACGTTATATGCTACCTTGGGGGCCATACTTTTTACCATGGTAAGGATGCCGCTGTCAAACCATCGCATCATTGATATATATTCAGTACATTAAGTGTTCTTTGTTTTATTTTAAGTTTCTAGCATTTGACACCCAGCTGCTCATGGGTAACAAGCGCTACACCATCAGTCCGGAGGAGTACGTGTTTGCCACTCTCAACATCTACCTGGATATCATCTACATCTTCTCCTTTTTTCTCCAAATCTTTGGAACGAGGCGGGAGTAAATGATCACCCTGTATTTATTTTAGGTGGAGACATACGTGATAAGAATCCTTTATTTGGTGATTGTGATGGCAGTGCACACTCTCTTAAACAGCTCAAGTTCAAAATTATTTGCCTGATACTGGGCACGGGTATCTTGTGAAATTAATTTGGAGTCATCTGTGTATATGACAGTCTTCCAATGTCAGTGATTCCCTTCCAAAATATCTACAGCTTTCCCTTCCATTCTAGAATGTTGTGAGCCTAAACTGTGAGATCAGCTTGTTAGCTTTAGCAGCTTTTAAACCCTGCAGTGATCAGTGATTGTTTTCCACATATACAAAATGAACCCTGAAGTTGTATGTGTTGTTAGCTACAGTATGTCTCCATAAATGTGCCAACCCTCTTGCTTTAAATCAATACTCTAAGGCTCTCTAACACGATATGCATGACTCTTAATAAGCTAACTATACCAAGTATGTTCACCTTATCCTAATGTGACAGAGAAACGACGCTTTAGAAAAGCTTAATGTTTTGTTGGCTTTCATCACTCAGTATCAAAAGTCCATTAATTCCAGTCGATAGTTTTATCTGTTCGCATGTTTTTATCGGCTTCATTTAAATCCACTGCTTCATGTTGAATTTTGTGCCATTTGAACATCTGAGCCATTACCCTGACATTGTACATTATTAATACTATTTTCCAGTTGTGTATTGAATATGAAATCTGATGAAAGATTGTTTTTATGACTTTTAATTCACAGTGTTTGTCACTCCATTAAATGCAACATTGACATTATTTATATTGGCGTGCCAAAAAGATGTCACTTTTAAAAAAAAGATCTACATTTAAAGAGGAACTCGGATGCAAGATTTAATTTTATTCTAATTTTATTTTTTTATGAGAGAATTATATTGTATATTTTAGATTGTGATATAAGGGGGGGTGGAAGTTTGAATAAAGTGACCTTGGAACACATTTATTTGAGTGAATTCATCTTGACTTTTCATGTTAACTTTCTGTGGTTCTGTTGGAGATAATTAAGTAAAATTTGGGGTCGAATCTTTTCTTACCGGTTAAATTTTGCCCTTCGTTGTTAATTGATGCCTATTTATGCAGATTGAACTTTTTATTTTCATTTATCGTATTCTCTTTAATAACATTTCTTCATGTAATTAATGTAAATTCAAATTTACAAAATGCAACTTGACTTCGAAGTTGTTGATGCTTTTTCTCCATGTGATTAAAAAACGAATTTGGAAATCGTTGCCGGCAAGCGTGACATAATATTAAATGGTCTCCTCCATTATAAGGAACCAATCAGATACAGCCATACTGGTACGTCCAGCTTCCATCCGTCCAATCACAATGTGCGATGGTGAAACGTTCCGTTCAGCCATGTTGTGGTTTTGAATGAGGAAGAAGCGGGAGATACTATTCTTCAACGAGTTTATATGCAATTTAAAGTAACATCGCGGTCATTTAGTGGGGCTAGGCTGTGACTGAAAATGAAAAGTTTTTTTCGAACGCGTTAATTGCGACCTGTCTCTTTTCTGTCAGAATTTAAAGTCACTTCAATTAATTAGCCTTGTAGCTAACTGCCTTAGCTAGCAAGGTACTTAACGCAGCACTGGCAAGGTAACTGGCTAATTTGGAGCTAAAGAAGTAGCGGTTTTCCTTTTTCCGTTGGGAAGTGAACTGATATTTGTTATGAGCGTCTGTCTTTAGAATAGCGCTGTTGAGTCTGCCGTGGCTGTATTGACAGGTGGAGCACAAGCAGCGTTCCAGTTTATTTACAAACCGCAACGCTGTTTCTGAAACTTTTGAGCCATGTTCAATAAGATTTACGAATTGATCGAAACAAGCGTCACCAATCTCCGCAATGATGTTCCAGCTGCTGCGCACACGGAGGAGAGAGGGTCGCTGATCAGGAGGAAACGACCGATCGAAAGGTGAACGCCGCTGCGATGGTGTTAAAACACCAATCGAAACTTGCCTTTGACATCACATTATGTCACTAAAGTTAAATTCCCGTAAAAATGTTGTGATTGTTTGTGTGTTTTGTTTAATAAGTTTGGAAGATGGGGGTGACGGGGATCAGGACGGTTTGACGGTCAAGAAATCTCGAATGGGTAAAGATTTAATTTTCTATTTAATATTCAAATCCTGCGTGTGCACGATGTCACTTGAGTTTGACTAACTTTGGCTGTGTGTTTAGGAGATATCATTGGCTCGGTTAAGACGGCAGCAGAAGGGCTGAAGAATCGCAGCTCCAATGTGGCTGCATGGGTGAAGAATACCATGAGCCCGACATTAAAAACCATGTTACCCGCCTCCCCTGGTCCCCCACACGGGGAGTCTCAGCCCTCCACCTCAGCAGCTGCCTTGGGGAGAAGACCTGTATGAAGGGTTTTCAGTTCGCACTGTAATTATTCTCAACTGCGTTTTTAGATTTATATTAACCCATCATCATGTGTTTGGCTTAAGAGTTTCCACAGGAACTCTCTGGATGGATCTTTTGCTGCTCCTTTCACCCCGTTGACATGGAAAACATTCAAATCAGGTGTGTGTTGTTTGCAATAGATTGATTACCAAAATAAAACCTCAGTTTGATAGCTTTCTGCATGAAGGTTTCTCTGGAGATGTTTTGGAATCCCAAACACATGTTGATAAAATCCTCTCTTCCCATAACTAGAATGCTTGCATAATGAGAAGTCAGTGATGGGATCAAAAGCCTACAGGCAACACGTGTGCATGAGTCAAACACACCGTGAGGTGCCCAAAACGAATGGCCATCCAGTCAGCTTGCCTACATCTGTCACCCCTGAGCTACACCCAAAGCCAAGGCCACCATTGGGCTGTTCTTTGAACCTCAGATCACATACAACACTGCGGTGAGTGAATTATGATCGATGTTCCCCATCATTTTTTAATACATTGTAGTTAAAGTCTATATGTAATACCGTCTCTGCATTTTTAGTAGTGGCATTGCAAACAGCTCCTGCACCAGCAAGTGTGAGAAGACGTTTCCCATTAAAGCAATGCAGAGTCCAACACACGGCGCCTCATCTGGCCACCTCCACACGAGCAGGCATCACAGCACCGCACAGGAGGTTGGATATCAGAACAAAAAGAAAGCGTTTCCACTAAAGCAGTTGTCATTTTTGTTGACTTTGCCTGGTTTCTGTCATCTTTGCGCAGTCGGTTCGTGAAGAGGAGAAAGAGATGTACAGGCAGCTCCTGGCCATTGTCTCTTGTGGTCAGTCCTCTTTCCTTCGCAATGGCAACTCGCAAACCATCGTGAGGTCACACAGACATTTGTAAGTATACAAATGATTTTGTGGATAAAAGAGGTGTTTGTGAAGGTAGTGGTGTTGAATATATATCACCACTTGTAGTGAAGACTGACTACTTCTGCAACACAAGTTATTATCATTAGTTTAGATGAATGTTTCTTAAAACTTCGCTAATGCTCTCCGTCACATTAACGGTGCTGTGATTGACTCCTCAGCACCAGCTTTCTGACCACCAGCCATAGACTGCTGCAGTCCTCCTCCCCTGCCGCTTCAGCCGCAGGAGAAACATCTGAGGCGCCGAGCAGCCCCGCCAGCCCAAGGGACATGTCGAGTCAGAACTCCAGCAACCTCCCCAGTCCACTACCAGCCTACTCCAGGTCAGGGAGACAGATGTGGTCCCTGGATACTGACCTCAGTCCCACCAGGACATCTCCACTTACCTCAGCTCCCTCTCCATCTGCTCTGCAGGACACCTCCTCTGAGAACACACAATCATCACGTAAGTCTTTGACTTAAGGGCTAATGAAGTGCTGCGGCACGCACGAAACCTCAGCTGAAACATGGAATCTCTTGTTTTGCAGCTAATGATGGTGACTCTGTAATTATTGTAAACGTGCAAAAGGGCGAAAAGCAAGAAAGCTCAAAGTAAGTGATCGTGCCTGAGATCCTTGCCCCTCATGATGTTTAACACAGATACACTGCAGTACATTAGCGTTTCATGTCAGATAAACAAAGGCGTAATAGACCATGCATAATGTTCTCCTCTTCCCCTTTCCAGTCTGTCGTTTTTCTGCCCTGAGATATGGATCAAAGACATGTAAGCAAATGTTATTTCCATTATATGATTTGTTGCATGTTTAGTGATGCAAATTTTTTCATAAGGGACTATATTTTTTGGTCACTGTAGGACAAGTATTTATGACTGTCGGGCAAGAGAGAGACGGAGGCGGATAGAGGAGCAGAAGGACCGGGCTGATCGCCTGCGCAGACAGGTGAGGCTCGCTGACAGAAGCCTTTTTAGCAAACTCTTGTCACTTTGCTTATTTGCTCGTTGTTTTGGCTGCGTTGTAGCGCCTTTCAGAAGAGGGTCAACACGGCCCAGATGTGGAGGTCCGTGTCCGAGTTCCTTTAGAGAAAGAGGTTCCTTTAGCTCGAGTCAGAGAAGAGCCAAAGGTTTTGGAGGAGACACCAGAATTTCCTGATCTCACAGAGGTGAGGTCGTAGATCAACTCTTGTTTTCGGGTACAAATTTTCAGCTTTGAGAAATTGAATTTGTCTCTTTTCACGAAGGAAATGGAGACGGAAGTAAACAGAGCACTAAAAGGTGGCAACTGCCACGAGGTGCTGACTGAAGGCTTTGGTCTCAGTCTAACGCGCAAAGATCTGCAGACCCTCAGCAATCTCAACTGGCTCAACGATGAAGTGAGTACACATTGCTTTCTAGAGGGTTTTCCATGTTTAATTATTCTATTGGGGATTTCATCACTTTAGAGTGGAGCTGTTTCAGGTAATGTGTTTTCCTATCCAATCCATTGAAAATCATCATCTTGTTTCAGGT
Organism: Takifugu flavidus; assembly: GCF_003711565.1. NCBI lineage: Eukaryota > Metazoa > Chordata > Actinopteri > Tetraodontiformes > Tetraodontidae > Takifugu > Takifugu flavidus. The sequence continues at coordinate 8,833,338 of NC_079527.1, read as the reverse complement.
GATCAACTTTTACATGAATCTGCTTGTGGAGCGTAGCCAGAAGCCCAACCTTCCATCGGTTAATGTGTTCAACACGTTTTTCTATCCCAAGCTGCGAAAGAGTGGTTACTGCGCTGTACGCCGCTGGACCAAGAAAATGGACATCTTTTCTAAAGACATCCTGTTGGTTCCCGTTCACCTGGGCGTGCACTGGTGCCTCTCTGTAAGTGCGCCGTCACTCTGAGCGTTAGCTACACGATTCCACGGGGCTCTACGTGCTGCTAGTGTTTTTCCACAAATATTAGATATTTAAGTGTTTAAATATCATTTTATTGTGTTTTTCAGGTGGTGGATTTCCGCAAAAAGTCCATCATGTACTACGATTCCATGGGAGGGAAAAACGATGAGGCATGCAGAGCCTTGTTGTAAGTTTAAACTTTTACTTTTGTATTTTGGGCATTTGGACTTAATTAGTTATATTTGTAATCATGAGAAGAGACATTCAGGGTGAATTATAGTGACATGTTTTGCATTTTTCCAGGGAATACCTGAAAGAGGAAAGCAAGGACAAGAAGGGCAAAGAGATTGATACCTCAGGATGGGTTCTGCACAGCAAAGAGCGCCATGTAAGTCACCACAGGAAGATAGTAGGGGGAACACGGGTCAAATATTAGCCTTTTCCTGGACATTCACAAGAAAAATATCCTGTCTGACAAGCAAAACTGGGGAGGAACAGCAGCTGTTTGAATTTTTGCAATGTCACATGACGACCAGCAGAGGGCACACTATCTTTAGTTTCTACTGCAGATACCCACGATGGTTCACAGCTGGAATTAACGTGAAGTTGTTCAGCAGAACAGACGATTATCACAAATTCTATCCTGTTGTGAAGAGCGAAGCCACTCCTGAACCCTGATATCTGTTGTATGCAGTATTTGTCTCGGTGACATTTGCCTTATTCCTCTTCAGGAAATCCCACAACAGATGAATGGTAGCGACTGTGGAATGTTTACGTGCAAATATGCAGAATACATCACCAAAGAAAAGCCAATCAAATTTACACAGGTAACTCAGCCTCATCAATTGAAACTGGTGCTGTTTCATAATTCTGGTCAGAAATTAACCATATTTGACTGAATTTGTCCCGTTCAGAGACACATGCCGTATTTCAGAAAAAGGATGGTTTGGGAGCTGGTGAACCGAAAGCTATTGTGATGTCAGTGGAATGGACAGTTGGGAAGCAGGACCCTTTCCTAAAACAGGCCTATTCTGGGACTTTCACACAGCCCATCAGACTAGGAAGCAGCTATTCCCCTTATCGTTTACACAGATCTTTGGTACTCTTCTCTACAAACCTGCGCACGAAGGTGGGATTTTGTTCACCTTCTACATTTCACCTGGAAAAAGGATTTATTTTTGCAGTTTGTCTAATTAAACTACACAGTCTTCAACTATGACAATGCCTCAGAGTATGATTCACATTGAAAGTGACATTTTTTCTTGCATGTAATTGCAGGATGAGGTTTAAAAATGTCTCCAAAAATCTGCAGGGTAAAGCTTTGCTATTTTGTTACAACACAAACGTGTTTGGAGAAAGATTGTATCTTAAAGTCTGTTGTGTATTATACAGCTTCAATTTGACAGCAACTATTAGCCATAATTTTAAAATTTGTACATAATTAAAACTCTACAGCCTCTTGAAAGGTGTAATGTACAGTATTTTTTTGTATTCTTTGTATCAAGTTTCCATTTTTTAATGTGTTGTGACTTTATATTTCCTCAGTCAGCTGGATTTCATATAAAACTTGCATTTAAACAATGTGAACACTGTTCTCATATGTTTTGTGTATTAAAACCCACACAAATGTATGAAAAGGTTTTATTTTAAAAAAAAAGTTGATAATGAAAGTCAGAAGGTTGACAGCCGTGGGGTTTTCTATCTAGGCGAGGAACAGAATGATGGCACGGACAGACAGACAGACAGACGGAGCACAGTTCTGCATATAAAGGAGACCGCGGCCAGCTAGCAAACCCATGTGTGACGTGACCTTCAGCTTAAAGAGTTAGCAGCAACAGTTTCTGGACTCGGCCACCGTTCAGTTGTTGCACATTTTCAACACAAAACAACCTTTTTTTTTTTCTTTTTTTGTTTCTGTTTCTTTGTTAGATTTAAGTTCAGAGTAGCTTGAGCGCCCGGAAAACAAATCCCTTCCAGCGAAATAAGGCATTTCTGTGAAGTGGAGCTATTTCAACAAGACTGAAAGGAGTGAGAGGAAAAGAATCCAGAATAAAACACAGTTCAGAGAACCCAGAGTGGACTAAAGTTAGTGGATGAGTGTGACTGATGTAAAACACACACCAGTGGCTGTTGATTTTCTTTGACATTTTCTACACTAAAAAAACACATTTTGGTATTAACGTTCCCTTTTAATGCAACAAGTTTCCTAATAAATGATGAATCGATATTTAAGAAGAAATCTCATTATTTTGTACTAGTAGAGCTTAAAACCCACATCGGGTGGAACAGGAAGTCATATATAGGCGATCTTCTGTTAAATCTCTGAAATCTGTAATAATGCATTTGTTAGGACAATAAATTAATTGCATAGCTCTTCAGACCGCGGTTGTGTTTTCCAAATATCGGACGGAAGATTTAAAACAAAAAACAGGAAGTAGACACAGAACCAGCTGTGAACAGCCATGAGACTCTGGTATTGCCCATGACCCTCTGTACACAATCTGAATGTACGTTTTTCTAGCAGGATGAGGTAAGTCGAGGTTTTGACTATATTTCTCCAACGTTCTGTAACCTGGCACAGGTGATGAATCCATGATGAGGATGTTCACGGAAATAACTTTAAAAGAAGAAAAACACATTAAAGCATCTTGTGACACAAGACTAAGATGTACACAAACATAAAAATCAGCATTTAAAAAAAGCTGAAAACGTCTATTTCTCACTATCTGAGGCACGCGACACTATCAAAAATAAAATCAAAACTTTGTTTTTGAAAAATAAGACAAATCTGGAGAGTAAAAAAAAAACAACGGAAAAAAATGTTTAAATAAACATTAAAAAAGGGGTGAAAAAAAGGGGCCGTGGCTGCCGCTAAATCGCCTCGTGGAGCTCTGATGCAGCTGATCTCCACCTCTAACAAAAAAAATCAAAAACACCATTAAAAGCAACTCTCGCCTCACAAAAAAAGGATTCAGCTTCCCCCTTTATAAAAGAGACACGAGAAAGAAAAGAGAAACCACGGCCGTGCGGCCATGTGTTTGGTAGGAAGAACAGCTGAAGCGGAGAGGAAGTTAAAAAGGAGGGAAAATTAATTTAACATCTCTTATTTACAGGCAGCTGTATGGAAGATCCCTGTTGAGGTGGAGCAGCAGTGGACCGAAAACGTGAACTTTCCGTTAACAATCTCAGGAATGCTGCTTTAGAGATCGCTTTAAGGTCTCTAAACTGCGTCTTCCTTCTCCTCTGATTGTCTGCAGCTTTGGGGAGATTGTTGGAACTGAAGTGACAAAAAAAACAAACCCAAACAAACCATAAAAAAACGTGCCAGGGAAGGATTGACACCTGATAAACTGCTACGTCAACAGAAGCTAATCCACGTTAGCACCAGTGAGCTTGATAAAGGACTTCTTCTTTTCAGCTATGTCCATTTAAATAACCTGCACCGATGAAATCAAAGTTGGACCAATGAAGCAAGAAACACACAACGAGGAATTATGTACAAAAAGGCAGGTTCGAACTGAGGCGACGTCAGGATATCTTACAAAAAAAAGAGGAGACATTGTGTTGTAATGTCCGTTTCCTGGTTCAGCTCCCCAGTGTGCTGTAAAGGAATAAGAAGCAAAGATATTTGTAGAGTGTGACTGCTCCGCTCTTCCGTCCCGCCCTCCTGAAGTGAAAGACTTTCCATGGAAGTGAGTTTGTAGAAAACATCTGTCCGTTCTGCGTAACAGTCCGTCGTCCTCCGCGGCGTCGCCCCTGGGCCCCCTGAGCGAGGAAGATCTGGCGCGGAGGTGGCGAGAGTGGCCGACCAGAGACGGGGGCCGCGTGGCCTCGCCGGGCGGTGGGGACGTGCGCGCGTGCAGAGGCGAACCCCAGGAGCTGTCACCCACCTCGGACCACTCTTCATTTGTTATGCTGGTAGGAGTAGGCTGTGTGTTCTGTGGGCGTCTCTATGGCAACGGACTGTTGGACGGCACTTTCCTGGAAGCGCAGTAGCGAATATTAAGACTGTTGGCAGTTCTTATACATTACAGCGGGAGAGAAAGGAGACCATTACCTCAACTGAGATGTTGGTGGCAGGCACTTGGGTGTACTGGGGGATGTAGGTCCCCTGCATAGACGTGTTTGCAGGCATGTACTGCAGCAGGAAGACAACAGAGGAAAAAGTTCTTCAAGGAACTATTTAAGTGCAGAACGCGCATCGAGAGCCAATCATGGAGGGTGTTCTACTGACTGTTCCGCTGCTGCCTATCGAGAGGTGGTTGAGCTGCTGAGTCAGGGGCCCCATCATCGAGGTGGGGTGAATGGACATGCTGTGGTCCATCCCTGATGTCAGGACCGCTCCCTAGAACAGAGAGGAGTGAGGACGGCGGAGGGATACGGAGAGGAAGGCTTCACAAAGATACTCACTGTGGGCGGCATGATGTACGACTGGTGATGCAACCACGACGGGTTGTGTACCTGTGGGAGAAACAGCACCACTCGTGAGGAGATCACAACCAGCTCTTCCTAAAAGCGCCGTTGTCCTGGAGCTGAAGCCTTGCTTAGCCCGGGAATAACACAGAAAAACATTCCCAAACCCAGTTCCCAGCAGGCCGCTGGTGTTTACTTCTGAACCAGTACGCCTTGGACGTCTCGTTTGTTACGTCGCCCTTAGATTCGAGGAGCATCCCAAAACTTTTGGACTGGAAAAGAACTCACTTGGTAGGCCGACACAGGGGAATGCATGTAAGGAGCGAGGGAAGTCGGCCCAATTATCCGGTTGGTGGCAATGCTATAAGGAGAGGAGTAGAACCTGCAGGGGAAAACCACTGGTGGTTATGGAGTAGACACACACACACACACACACACACACACACACACACACACACACAACAGTACTGACCCATTCTGTAAGGCTGTGGTGGGATCATACGTGAGAGTCATTCCTCCCTGGAGATAGGAAGGCAAAGGCTTGTTTCATTTCTGGAGCTGATTGTTGTTCTGCTTCATCAGTGCAGCACAGACAGAACCCACTCACCGTCTCCCCGTCTCTGGTCCAGGCCCGCCCGTTCTGCAGGTACTTTCCTTGGCTCTGGCGCTTCTTCTGGCCTCCGTCAGCAAATTTGCATAGCAAAGGCTCAGGTGGTACTGGATCACAAACAGCTTATTTTTAAGGGCACATTAACGTGGCACTTTGTTGTGGGTGGAAAGGAACCGGAAATAGAACTCTCACCAGGGATTCCAGGCGGCATTTTGATATACTTTCCATTGAAGTGTTGGATGATGGCTTCACATTTCTCTGTCGACTCCATCCTGAGTGGTAGAAGAGTAATTATTACCATCAATTAAGAACAAATTAACAGCGGTGAATTAATTTACATCTCATAAACGAATTAACAGCAACAAGTTACATGTCGACTTATACATTTTATACATCTACTGGCCACCAGGGGGCAAACTCACAATCACACGGACAGACAGACAGACAGACGGACAGACAGACAGACCTGGCAAAGCCCACTCCTCGGCTAGTCCCGTTTGCATCACGCAGGATGCGGGTGGAGATGGCCTGGCTGAAGGGCTTCAACATGTTCTCCAGCTCCTGCTCATCCATGGACAGAGGCAGGTTGGAGATGTACAGGTTGGTGGGGTCCTGCTCCTGTTGCTGAATCCAACACAGGGGAAGGATCAGAGAATGAGGTCCCAGAGCAGACACCTTTATGCATACACCCCGAGCTACACCCACCATATAAAATAATGATTGTACCTGAAACATGGTGGGGCGCTCCAGTACAACAGAGAAAAACAAACGGCAGAACGAGAGTTCAATCTCACTATCTCGGAGACCAGAGAACTTATATTAACACACAAAGTGAAAATGATTAAAACAGCGGTTTTTATAAAGGTCACAAACGTCACTGAAATATAAAAAGCAGAAAAAGGCTGAAATGTCTTGAGGGGACAGCAGGACAGAGCACCGACAACTCTAGAGAGACTCCGTGTTCACAGCTCATCAAGCTGCAGTTTAACACGGCATCAGCTATTCAGGGGACTCGTCTTTACCTGCAGCTGATGGGGGACTGGTTAATGAGTTCACCTTCATTAGCGGGTGAAGCCCAGGAGGAAGACACCACTTCCAGACCCGCGATACCACAGAGTGATAATTTGCAGTGGATGATGAAAAGTCATTATGTGCTCTCTGGACGGAGACGTTTGGAGATGATATAAAGGACGCACCACACTATCTGCTCTCCACAAGGCAAACATTATCCTCCTGTTTCCCGGATCACGGCAATAATGCAATATGTCACTATTATTCACGCTGCTTTGCTCGTGTAATCCTGACCTTGAATGCAGCACCAGACCAGCTCAGGGTATTCGCATAAATTGGCTTAAAAAAAGAAATAAATAGGTAGAAAGATTTTTGAGACTCATTTGATGCCCTTTAAGCAGCATATTTAGTCCCACTCAAAGGAATTTTCTGACTAACAACATGTAAGAGATATCTAATCTGCATCACCTTATAACCGTCATGCATATTCATCATTCCAGCGCAGATGTGATTAAAATCCTGTAAATGCGGCGTGAATTAATTTCCATCCGATGAATAATGCATGTGCAACCGCGACCTGTGCTGAAGGTGATTTCCCCTCCTCCCCCTCCTCCACCGCAGCCACGATACAGGGGGAGTAGAGGAGACAAGCGGGCTCCTACTGCGAGTGAGTCACACCGAGGGAAGGCGAGCGCCAGCCGCGGCGGATCGGGGGCGAAGTAGCGGCTGAAAGCACGTTATTCTGTGAGCAGAGAGCTGTTTGAACGTCGGTGATCCAGCTTTAGGGGAGATCAGCTTTCCTGTGGCGGTGCCACCGTGCGCGTGTGCGTGCCGTAATCCAGTTGAGCCGAGGCCGGTGCAGGGAATGCGCGTGTTTTTGGGCGTGCGTGCTTGTGTGTGTTGACAGGGCGGATGGTTGGGCACAGCGCCCTGCTGACTGGGGAGCTGCTCAGACACTGAGTCAGATGCCACCAGGGAGAACAGGCAGCGCCTTTGTGCGGAGAGCCTGGAGAGCAGGCCCAGGGACACGCTCCCTCATCGCCATCGCCACGATGAAACACAACACACACTCACACGTTAGGGCATCCTTGGTTTCTTGTTTGCGCATATTCTACGGTGCAATAAAAGCCATCAACACACACCCACAAGCAGTGCACTGGTGGAGGCTACACCGAAGGTTACAGGACAGGATATATGCACACATGCACATTTACTGGATTTACTTTTATATGAGAATTCAATTTAATTTCAACAGAACTGATCTGAGGCCCTTTTGGAAGGGATGAATGCACCAAATACTGATGGCTGATCTGGAAGTTCTTACCTTGGCCATCTGAGCCTGGACTCCACCTGACTTCAGCGCCGTCACCGCCTTCTGAGCTGAGGTGGGACTGTCAAAGTCCACAAAGCCGTAGCCTGTGGAGCGGAAGGGCAAAAGAGTTAGGAAAATAAAACAGCTTGAGCGAGAACAGAATTAGCATCTGATTTCTTAATGGAAAGCCTTAATGGGTGAGCTGCAGTCCTGTGTATGATGACACAACCGCTGGGATAAAGCGCCACTTTAATAAAAGCCACAAACCTGAAACACTTCTCTATAAGGAGCCCTATTTCTCTATAACTCTGAAATAATTTCCCAGCCCATCACCACGGCAACAGAGCCTGAATTACATCACTTTGTATCTGTCTAAAAAACGATTGCCTTTATTAAAGTGACAAATAAACATCCATCCATCATTAATACGGCTCCCTGGTGGCCTCACCTTTGCACTTGTTGGTCGTCTTGTCCAGGATGGCCTTGGTGGAAACGATCTTCCCATACCTGGAAAAACAGCAGCACTCTGGATCATGCCGGCGCTGTGTACAGATAATATCTACCTGTTTACACTCAATATTTGCACTGAAACAGGAGGCCTGCTGATGCTGCTGCCGCTGCTGCTGCACAACGGGCCAATTCAAATTCACACAGCAGAGCCCGTGCATGGAGGAGAATCCTGCTGTCTGATAATGGAGAAGGGGAAAGCTATGGGACACAGGTTAAATAAAACAAGAGAAGCCCCTTGAGTGCGTATGAGAAAGGACCATGGATTTCCTTTAATGGATTCATTCCATGATGTCAACGGGGAACAGGCACCCGACACGTCGCGGCAATATGGTGAAAAGTTTGAACAAACACACATCTGTGCCCACTTTGAACCATGTAATCAAGAGAAAGCGGCCATATGCATCCCTGCTGATGCAGAGGACGGCAATTGGCTCAGAGAAACGCTGGTGTGGGGCAGGGCGTCTATCAGTTCCCATCTCTGCAGGCATGTGCATGCAGTGTAATCTGATATGCGTCTCTTTGGCCGGCCTGTCCAATGTTGGCTCTCAGCCATACTCTCGTTCAGCTAACGAGAGCCTCCCAGGGCAGCGCTGGGTCTTATTGCCCCTCTAACCGCCGCCACACCGACCAAGGTTCCTCTGCGTTGGAGGGGCCTATTTTATTCTCAGTTTGACACCATGTCAACCAGGAGAGCGCCTTAAAAAAAGGCATGAAACGCATTCAGACTTTGTAAATATTAATGCCGTCGCTTTGCAATCCGGCCATTATTGTTTAACTTGTGAGCTGTTGCATTATGCATCTGTCTTCTTCAATAGCATTATTATTTCATGGCGTTTCTCTGATTCGGAGCTGTTGGATGCAAAACGACTGAGCTGGATGGATGCGTTAGTGCCCTCTTTCTGCACTCTCATCTGCGGCATTACTTCAGGACGGCTGCAGTCCCACCAGTCGGGCCCTTGACTTCACAACCGATGGCGAAGCAGCAAGTTCACTGCACTCCGCTGGCTCCACAGTTCACTTCATCGCAGGCAGGACTTGGTGATGCGGAGCTGGAAGAGGGGCCCGGGACGCAGCCATGTGTGAGAGAACACAGCAGAGTCCGGCCCAATATCCGTCCATGAGAGGGACTGGAGGGCGTGAACCGGAGCGGGAGCCAGGCAGCCGGCAACACGACTGCAGGGGCCGGGAATGGAGGAGAAGCCATCACTCGCTCCTCTCTTCCGTCGCTCGCGGCACACACTGCGGGTGAGGGTGAGGGTGGGGGTTGGGTGTGCGTGTGTGTATGAGTGTGCGTGTTTGATTTGGCAAATCCTGCATGATGCGGCGCAAAACATTTACAATTCAAACTTGGGCGAAACTGGATAAGCAGTCTGGCCTCCTCTTTCTTTCCTGGCGTTTCCTGCGGCGTGACGCGATCTTTCCTCTCGGTGACCCTAACAGGATCTGATAAGCACCAAAACCCATTCGGTGATTTTATCTCCTGCGCAAAAGCAGAAATTTGAGAACCCCCCCCCCCCCCCCCCTCCCGACTCCCCTGCAAAACACCACCTGACACACAAACCCTGAACTCCACTCGCTCCTCCCCTCTGATTCTCTCCATCCAGCCCTTTTACACCCCCCCTCTCCAAGCCATTGCCCTTGTTTGTCTTTCCCTTTCCCCTGGGCTTGCCATTTCCTGTAGGGTTGGGCGGCCTCATGTGAGCCATATCTTCCAGACAGCTGTAAAATAACAGGCCAGGCTCCCTCACTCTCCCTCGTTTCAGCTCGCTTTTTACTCTGGTTCTCTGTAGCAGGCTCCAGAATTCAATTAAATGAAACCAGAGCATTCGTTTCAGCCATTCTTCTACTGATGGCTTAACAAACAGAGATGGATTGGATGCTGCTGTTGCATAAAAGGCTTGAATGATGAGCGCTGATGAGCGGCAGCGGGATGGTATTTATAGTGCAGAATACGTATTTGAATCCGGATAGTGCGTCTCACTTAGGATAAAATGCGAGATCACAGCAAGGAGGACAAAAAAGACATTTGAGCTACCAGTCAATGGAGGACAAAGCACAGAATTACACAAGGGAGGGAGCTAACCGTGGATGATAGCTGTTGAAAAAAGCCGTGCATGTCTGGGCCGAACTAAAATCCTTAGATATGTGTCCAGATTGCTGCCGCTTTTTCCACTAAATAAGTCGCCTTTGTGTTTTAGCCAGGTAGGTGTGCACACAGACAGACCAAATCTGTGCTGGAGGCCTCCATGGGGAGGCTGTTTTAGGGCTCAGGCGGACCGAGGTTGGTCGGGTGTATACGTTGGAGTGACTTACGGTTGACAGAGTTTGACCAGATCCTGGTCTGTGGTCCCCGGGTGGAGGCCACGGATGTAGAGGTTGGTCTTGCTCAGCTGCTCTCCGCCACCGCTGCCGTTGCTGATGGAGGTAGTGATGGGGTTGGTGCTGCTGCCGCTGCTGCTGCTGCTGCTGTTGTTCGGGCTTGGTGGAGCCATGTGATGGTTGGAGGGCGACACATACGTCTGCTGCACAACAGGTTGAAGACATGATCAGATGGAAAATCGTGCAAGGATCACTGTAAAGTGTCCATTTTTACTGCATCCCCTGCTTTCTTCTACAATACTTAACATTTTGCAAAACCTCCAGCAAAAAAAGCACTTTAAAATCACACACTAAGGACCACCTCCTCATCTCCTATCATCCTTCTCTCTGTAAGACATTTGACAATAAAATACTTAAAATGTACACAAGGGACACATTTAACCAGTTTGTACAGTAAAGTTATGCACAGTAAACTTATGTCTCTTGTTTCGCTCCATTTCACAAAGAAAACGTCGCCCCCACAACACAATCCACACGTGACTTTTCCGAGACTAGATTGTTCAAAGCGTCGTTTTAACAACCTGCTGTTTTTACATACAGAGCGGGGAAGCGGGATCCAATCGCAAACGGTCCCAGGAGACACGCATGGAGACACGTTAAACAAGGTGCAAACTGCCCCTAACTGCTTTATAAATTTAAAAACGTACATAAAACCAGAGCCTTCCTCTGACTGCAGCCACACTCTGAACACAACCATCGTCTCTCTCCTCCATGCAGGTATTTGAAGATCATGCTAGCAGATATGCATTAAGCTGGACCAAGACTGGATCCTTTGATTTATTTTCAGCCAAAGTCTCAGAGTTCATGAGGCGTTCAGGATTTTTCTTCAAAAACTGCACAAAGTCAAACTTGGCACCAGAGTCCAACATAGTTGAATTCAGAGTACAAAGCCCAAGTGGTTCTGCAGAACAACTACATCACACTGATGATGAAGCGTCACCTTTCTATTGTAAAATGTGGGCGTGGGGACATGGTTTGACCAAGTCCCCTTTCTCTCATTGACCATCTTCGGCCTGTTTTCTATTGGTCTTTCATTACTTCATCCTGTGCCAGTGGCAAGATGAAAGACTTTTCTAATGAACATTCAGTTTCTCGGATTATCTCTTGAAGCTGTGCATGCTGCTCACACACACACACACACACACACACACACACACACACACACACACACACACACAACATCCTTCCCTGCATTCTGCTGGGATCAAAAGTTGCTGTTGCTGATTTTTTTCAATAAGGAGACAGCTCAGCTGTCCTTATCATCAGCGCTCTTTCTTCTATTAAAAAAAGGAGCCATTTATTTAGGAGGAGGCAACAGTTTTGATGAGTTCCCAGGTAGACACGACCTTCAGACAGCAGCAACAGTTCCGCTAGTACCTTTTTGGAATAATAAGCATTCCTTACAAACGTCATGGTCCACTTACAAAGGTCAATACAAGTCGATATATGGTAATACAGGTCAGTCTTTGTCTTATAATCGGAATAAAAGAGAGATTTCTAATAAAGACAGGGACCGTGGGGGCCAAAATCAACTGCCAGGTGGTGTTTCCTCTTCTGCTGCAGTAGGAACCGTTTGATTAGTTTATGTCAAAGCGCCTGCTCCCCCCCCACAACCCCCAAACAATGGGATGGCTTGTTGAACACCACAAGGTCAGTCCTGGAGCACTGGCTTATTAACTGGGAGGGAGTTGCCAGAACAGTGCCGGAATCTGGCTAATTGTTTGTTTTTTCTCTGAATCTGCTCTTGAAGCAAAGATTTTTTTTTAAAACGAGGACTTAGACGTCTGTCGAGAAAAGATGACGACGCACCATGTTTAAAAACCCACAAGTTAAACAATACAAAACCGACCCGCGTTCAGCGAGCCACATCTGGACCGGATGATTAGCGACTCAGCAGCACATTTCTTATGAGAATTCTGGAGAAAATAGCATAATGTCAGAAATCAGTAGACCTTCTGAGGGAGGTGACTAACCCAGCCCTGCTACATTTAGGCCAAATTGCAGCATTTCTTTTATGTTTGTCTCTAAAAGAATGCCCAAACAGATGAAGTCTCACTCGTGGAATCAAAAGCCATGAATGAGCATATGAATATGGTTGTGCTCATTTCCCAGCTGCCTTTTTCCGCCTCAAACGGTCTCCAAAGGAAGGATTCTCCAGTCGGCTCACTCTCAGGCTGAGGAAATCACCAAACCCATTCATCTGGGTCTTCTCCTCTAATCTCTCTCCATTCTTTGGCATCAATGGAGCGCTGTTTGTTTTTCGATAATCGCGGCCTCTTCCTCAGCGAAGGCGTCTCGCATGGCCTATCAGGAGGGATGCACCTGCGGAGGCCCGGGGAGATCGGATCTGACGGCAGACCGAGGCGGGCCAGCGAAGCCTGTCTAATTGGGATCTGAGCTTGTTAGCGGAAGGCGCTAATCCCCGTCATGTGCTCCCAAGTCAGAAGGTAGCGTCTCAGTTTTTACCCACCAAACACATCCGCACCTCCTCGCCCATCTGCCCCGGCGCCAACTCCGGTAGTAGTAGTGACAAATGTGCTGATGTAAACGTGTGCAAATCTCCTTTAGAAAGGAAGGTCAGACCAAGCGTGAGAGGAAGTTCAAATGAGCAACTTTCTGCTTCTTATTCTCTGAGAGGGAAGCATCTTTAAAAGGACCACCATGTTCCCTCTAATGGTCATCTCCTGAGATTCCCAACATTCCGCCGCAGCGCATACATGTGTGTTTCCCGACTGGAAGCAGGGGCAGATGTTTTACGTTTAAGATTAGAGTACAAGCTGTCACCGTTAAATTGGACATTCCTGGAGGGATCCCAGTTCAGTGGGAGGGAGCCTTCCTGACAAGACACAATAAAACTTGATGTATGTCAGGAATCCTTCCTGTGCACATGGACGCTTACCCGGGTAGGGTAAAAAAAAAAAAAGAAAACACTGGAAATGAGACAATTATTCACAGTTCATAACATATCCATCTTATCCTGGCCATGAACAATTGACCTTTCAATGTCAGCCATGAAATAAGAGGTAAACACAACTCCGCCTGCTGAATTAAAGAGCTCTTTTCTTTACCGAGCGTATAACCGACATTCACTGCCTCACTGCTCCTCCTAGAAACACCTGTGGTGAATTTACAGTTTTAGGGGAAAAGCTTCCCACCATATTGTCATAACTGGACACACACACTTCCTGCAGTTGGTTCTCTCATTTAATTACCATCTTTGCATTTCGCAGCCCTTTTTAAAAATTATTTTCAAAATAAAATACATCATCGCACCAGCAAAATGCTTTTTAACAAATGAGGTGTAAGAGAGGAAAAATCCCATATTTTGGTGTCCTACCTGACCCTCTAGACAGCCTTTCAAAGTGGAAAAAATCATAATTTTACAGCCAGACTCGCTTTAAACTGTATTTCTGCCGCTGCGGGCAGAAAAATAAACAGCCGGCTGTGGGAAGAGCCAAGAAAACTGCTGAAACGAATGTCCTCTAGCTAAAAAGGTGAATTGGCTTCTTCTCCTCGGTCGATCCTGTTTCAGCGAAGCACCAAGAAAATCTCAGCAGACGCTTTTTTAAAAGAAGTCATGTTTCAGTGAGTCTCCCAGCACCGAGAGAGAGAAACATGCTTATGACTGGTGATTCACCGGGAATGGGGAATGCTCAGGATGGTTTCTCCATGTGAAACTGAGACAAGAAATCAAGGTATGCGCAACACACAGGGGAGGGGGGGAGGGGAGGGGAGGGGAGGGGAGGGTGGGAAGGAGTTAATCGAAAGCAGAGGAAAGGGAGGAAATCTCTTAATCCTTTCTTTTCTCCGCCCTTTTTCCCGTAGTAAAAGACACAGACCAGGGGTTAGCGCTGGCTTTACAAGTCCTGTCTCTGTGTGTGACTTTGGCGCTAACAAAGCGAGACGCTCAGCAAAACGTGGCTGCGCGTCTCCTTTCAGGGAAAACGGTCGTATCTTGCAGAACACCCCCCTCTGAAGTGTCCACATTGTCTGAATTTGGGGATTCCAGGAATTCCAAGGCATTAATCTGAACAATCTGTATTCCTGCCAGCCATGAGGCAGCAAAGGGGTGATTCCAGCTTTCCTCAAACATCATCAGAGATATGCTGAGACGGGGACGCCGCTGTCACAGTCCAGCTGCAACAGATCTGGGTTCAACACCCTGAGGAACTGGCAGATCTTCAACATGACATTTTTAGGACTTCACAAAGGTCACTTGAATTATATCCTGCAAAATGAGCAGACAAGTGGTTTTTTGGGGGAGGGGGGGTGGATGTCATGTCCCAGAGTCATTCGCACCAACAAATCAGAGGACACCAAACCTGTTTCTTTTGCCTTCACTGATGGCCCAACATATTCAACTTTCCTCTTTGACCATGCAGAGCGTCAATCATCAGCGGTGGGGTTAAAGGGGTGGGGCAAGTCGCGACGCGTAAAAGACGCGAAAAGAACTTCACTAACGCGTTCAAATCAAAGAGTACCTTTTAAACACAAAAGCACGGCTCACGCAAGCCACACAAGCTGTTCTTTAAGGTCATTTCCCTGCTACGTTTGGCTTGCTCTGTCTCCTCCGAGCATCTCATTAGTAATCCACGGCGACTGTGTGCAGCCTGCGCACGGCGACCGTAAAATGAGGAGAAAAAAGAAGAAAGGAAACTGAAGTAGTAACCCACAAACGTAGAAACCGCCCCGTGTTAGTTTTAATGCCGGCATAACACGGGGGAGAGCCCGAAACAGGCATTAAAAGAGCAGTTCTAGAGTTTAAACGTCGCCTGGGGTCCACTTTTCAAGGACACTGCAGCTTAAACAGCCGAGCAGCATTAAACTGAGGCGGCGGAGCTCGAACAAACAGCCGCATTGAAACGTTCCTTCTAAGGGAGAGAGAGTAAGAAGTGGGCTTCGGTAGCGGTACTCACCCTCTTGCTGTTTTTGCCGGTGTAGCCGTTGTGTTGGTTGATTCCGGTCCTTGGCACGGAGAGCAGCATTTTTACGCGGAGCCGTGTCCGGGGGAGCGGAGAGAGCGGAGCGGAGCGCAGAGCCGAGGCAGTCAGCTGACGTCAGCCGCGAGGGGGCCCGATCTGCCCAGAGCTGGAACACTGGCTCATCTGACTTCATCTCACAGTCCTCCATCCGTCACAACCCCACCGGTGCCCTGACTAATCAGCTGCTCCAAGGGTCACCATCACCAAAAGAAAAAGATTGCAAACTGGAGTCCCACGCAGCAAAGAAGAGTTTGGCCGGTTGCCACAGCAGGTTTTCCCTTCGTGCCCTCTGTGACCTTTTGGTCCGTGTGAGGTCAGATTTACTCACAGATGAACCTTACATTCAGGAAAAGCTACATACATGATGGACCGACTCTCCCTCTTTAGTTGGAAGTAGATCTGGATGAATGCAAAGAAAACAACGAACGATAAAATAGATTTGTTGAATGTTCTCATTAACTAGTGAATTAACTTAAGTTTGCAAATACTCAACTTTGCATCCTATATCACAGTCAAAACTGCATCAATATCATCTTAAAGGTCAGCAGAGGACAGAAAAATACTCATTTGGTGCATACGTTGAAGAACAATAATGAGCCATATACCTAGAAAATGACATTGAGGTCATGGAACTGGTCAAACTGGGATTTGATACTGCTGAGGCTGGGAGCTGCATTTAAATGCTGCTGGGATCAAATCTTGTCCTTCAAATTTCTGCCAGTGACTCATTTGTGATGAATTTGGACAGCTGTCGTCATCTGAATCAAAATGTGCATCAACAAGAGTTGCTGGGGAACTAAATCCCCCCGACACGTTCGCTTTTTCTTGCGTGTCCAGACTGATGAGGCCCCGAGTGAAGAACACATACGCAGACGTTCACTCGGCCGAATACGCCGTGTTCTTTAATACGGCTGCTATTTGCATAGAACAACAGCAGCTGCAAATTTCAGCTGGACGGGCACACTGTGTGTGTGTGTGTGTGTGTGTGTGTGTGTGTGTGTGTGTGTGTGTGTGTGTGTGTGTGTGTGTGTGTGTGATTGTGGAGGGATTTCACTCTGATTTCATCACATGTGGTCAGATGGTCACAGAGAGCTGAATTCACAACACACTTGCGTGCGAACACACACACACACACACACACACACACACACACACACACACACACACACTTACGAAGTCCAAAAAGTGATGCGGCGATGCCATTTGCATAATAACACACTTCTTCTGCACCCTGCCAGTATTCTGGTGAGACGGATATTGACGCTTTTCCGACTGGAACGTTTTCAAACCACAATTAGGTCACTCGGCGCAGCCCCCCGTTTCAACAATCTATGCAATGTTATGATGTGTATGCGCACGCGCATGCGTGCATGTGTGTGTGTGCGTGTATGTGCTCAGCCAGATGGGCTGTGAGTTGTGCAGAGCTCAAGGACAGTTTGGGGAGTGACTCAGTAAGCAAAATGGCTCAGCCAGACAGGAACACACGCGCACACACACACACACACTCACGATTCACCAGTGACGGGAATGTGGGGGCCTTCTGGGAACCGCCTTCAGACTGAGTTTCCTCTACCAAAGAAACTCATCTTTCATTCAATTTTCTTGTTTTACACAAAACAACCGACCGAATCTGAATGATGGCTTGTAAACACAGTCACAGCGACCCCAGAACAACTTCAGCTAAGTCCTGACAAAATTTGGAACTGATTTAAAGGTTTCGTTACTACAGATCATGGATACAAGCAGAAAAAGGCGTTTAAAATCAGAGTGGACACATTTAAATAGCACATATTCAAGCTGTGAACTCGATTATTACGGATCAAACCTCACTTCACTTTTAACAGCAAAAGTTCACATCCATTTTTTCCAAATGCGGTTTTTTGAACTGAACTGGTTTGATTTTTAACTAAGATTAGATCCCCAATCTTCCTTGAAACATTAATCCACACAAGCAGCAGAGTTCCTAAAGAAAACAAACTACAATATTACTTTGGGTTTTTGTTTTTTTTTTAGGAATTATGCTGCTTTAGCGGATGAGGGGTGCATTTGGAGACGATGCAGGTGTTGTTTTATCCAGAAGGTTAATATCAAATAACAGCTGCGTGGTCTCCAAATGCACCCCTGAGAAAATGTCCTGCTTTTGGACTGGGAGTGTGATTGTTATTGGACTGTATGGGGCTGGTTGCACATGAGTTGTATGTGTGTGGGTGTGTGTATGTGTGTGGGGGGTGTTGCATGTTGGGGGGCCGTGAGTGCATGCTCTGCATTCCTCAGGTATTGTCAGCATAGCCTGCTCCATAATCACCTCTCTGTGGAACGCGCACCCAGCTAAATAGCAAACTGAAGGGGAACAAGCAAATGCCAGAGACGGATAAACTGAGCTGGAATATCAGCTGGTCATTTCTACAAAGACTATTGGGGGGGTTGCAAAGGTGCAGGCAGGGCGTTTCTGATTAACTGCAGCGACACATCCATCTCGCTATGTGACATTCAGAACCAGAACCATCCATCTTCCGTCAAGGACCCCTGGGCTGACTGGGTAATGACATTAGCCAAGCAGACCTTGACATGTGAACCCAGCATCGGGCTGCAGAGGGTAGACGCTCTCCCCAGCCACCTTTATTCTTTCATTGCTTCCCTCAGATGTCATCGGCTTCATCAATAACGCTGCCGTCACAGGTTCCCTCTGTCTGGGAAACTCTCCTCTCCTTCCTGCACCCTGCTTCATCTCCTTGGCTGGCTCCCTCAAAAACTGAGGGATTGTGTGCAGATGTGCCTGGAGAGAGGCCAGCCCCTCTGCCCTGGGAGAACATGTGGTCTGGGAGTGTTTACGCTGGCGCTCTTTCAACCTGTCTCCCACACAGCAAGCTGGCGTCTGACTCTGCTCGATGACAATGCTCCACCGTGCTCCCACTGGAGGGGCTTTCTGAGGTTGGGGTGACACCGGCAATCATGTTGACACACCTGGAGAGTTGGTGGTGTGAATAAACACACTCTCTTGACATAAACTCCATTTAAACACTGGGAAGCAAAGTTTGACTGATTGAAAGAAAAGAAACTCAAAAGCACAGTTTCTTATGGATACAGTCTGGATGCGTTCCATAGAATTAGAAGCCTAAATTCAGTAGAGACATGTTTTTGGATAGATTCTTAGCATACTTCACATTCCCGTCCCCCCCTTCCTCCTTGATTCAGACTCTGAGCAAAACTCTGCATGCAAAAAAGAGACCTGACATGGACGAATAGTCTTAACACCAGTGGCACCAGTGTGAAATACACACTGGCTGTTTTTACTACCCGTGATTGAATGCATGTGGGAGAGGGAGGCATGCTCCACACAAAGAGTAATTTATGAGCATTTTAGTCTCTGAATGTCTGTCTGTGGTGGAGGCGAAGCTGTCTGAACCAAATGACTCCCAGATCAAAGCATTCTTAGAGGATGTTCCTTGTAAAATTTTACCGTTTTTTCTTTTATTATTTTTGCCGCGCGTTAAAATGCAGTGTGGATGTGTAGTGCCCCCTGCAGGCGAGTAACAGTAATGGAGATGTTCATTCATAAATGTTGACGTCTTTGAAGAATATTTTACGGTGATTGTTCGGTATTTTCCTTCAGGAGCGCCCCCCTTCAGCATTCGGAGTAAGATTTAGTCCTTATTAAAACAGCCAATTTTATTTCTGTTAATGTCAAATAGTGCAAATAATGGCCGTAGAAAGCACAGAATAGGTTATAAAGTAAATTCGTATTACAATTCGTATTTTGGATTATTGCAGAAAATCTCCAGCCTTTTATTTGTCTGTTGTTGATCGATCGAACTGTTGAAGTGAATCATATTTGTACGTTTTCCTACATCATTTCTGCTAAAGTGTACGAAGTTTCAAGCATATTTGCCTTGTTAACAACTTTAGGAAGAAATCAAACAAAAATATCCAAAGCGTTTGTCTTAATTTAATGGCCACGAGGGGGCGCCGTTTACAGTGAAATTGAGAGGGTCGGGACGTCACAGGATTTTCCCCTTCAACCTATTTTTGTAATCATTTGTGGAAATAATGTGCAAACATGACGTTAGATAAGATGGCAAGTTCAAAGAATAAAATATTTTCAGGGACTTGGATGAATTGACTTATCAAGAATATTTAGATTCTTTAAATGACGAGGCACATTTCGTCACCTTTCAAAAATTCCCCCCCACCACACACACACACAGACACCTAAATCTGCCTCCTATGATGCTGCCCACTTCATGCAAAAATCTCTTGAAAAACTTTTTAAAATCCGATTATTTTAAGAGGCGACAGTTTGACTGACTGGTCTTCAAAATATTTTTGCAAACCTTGATTTCACGGCTGTTTATCTGAAGGACCAGATTTCTTTGCATAAATATTGAGCCAACATGGCTGCAGCCGGAGCTGCAGTTTCTGGCCGCGCCGCTTCTCTCTCCCACCTCCACCGCGCACGAAAAAGCGCATGAAATTGGAGAAAAGGAGGCGTGTTTGGGCATGCGCACACGCCGCTTGCCGCTCGGTTATCCATTTTTTTTAAGGCTTCGAGTTTACGTCACAGGCTCGTCCACACGCTGCAGCCACAGACCCACCATCCACTCATGCAACCACGGGCGCAGCGCACATCGTCGCTCCTTGGATGAAACAAACAAACAAACAAAGACGCCTGTTCTCCTTTTAAAAAAATCCATCTCCACTGTTCGGCACGGAATGAAGAGAAGTGGAACCGGGCGGCTGTAGGACCAGTGAAGGATTCCAGTGGCATGGTGTGGTGAAAAGCGAGCCCCCCCAGCAGCAGCGAGCAGCAGAGACGGAGGTTACCCTGTGCATCATGTTCGAATGCCGATAATCAATTAGAAGTAGATGAGTGTGGCGCTGCGCCGCATCTAGCCTGCTCGGGCTTTTGTTGCTGGAGTCCGTCTGAAGCGGCCACCGTGCCAGGGCTGAGGGCGCAACCAGAAAGGACAACCGGAGAGGTTCGGATGAGGTGGTGGATCGGGTTGGAAGGTTGTAGAAATCCAGTCAACTTTCTCCTCTAATCCTTTTGTCACGTCGGTGCCACGGAGCATTGCTCGGGAGATGGCGGTGAGGCTGCTCTACTTGGGATTAATACTCTGCATGGAGATCTCATCTCCTCACGGGGTAACCGTAGGTAAGAAGCCCGATTGTTGTCCTGCATTGTGGTACTTTCCCCCCCTTCCCCCCCCCCTCGAGCATCTATGCACAGGCCAGAGTTTAAGCCGATGCTGCAAAAAGGTTTCCTCCTGCTGAACACACAGCTGTCTCATCGATTATCAGCCTGATCGGAATAAACAAGCCCCTCTCGGACAGAATGGGCCTGCTCCCGCTCGGATGGCAGATAGTGAGGTTATTCCCTGAATATTCAGCAGGTAAAACGGCGCCTCTTAACGCCAGCCAGCCCTTTTCAGCAAACCAGCATGTCTAACTGGGAAGAATACGCTCAACAAAAACACCATTCCTAACACAATCTATCCGGCTGCAGCTGATGGCTCCCATTCAAACCAGTCAACACCAGCCGGCAAATCAGTCTGTCCCCAGACCTTCCAGAACCGCCCGTCTGGTCGAATTTGGCGTGTGTTCGAGGCGAATTTGGCGCAGATGAGGCAGCGTTTGTTTGTCTGCCTGTGGAGCTGTGATCATGGCGCTGACTTGTCCCGACGTGTAGCCTCAGTCAGTGGGAACCTTTGGCTTTTAGTGACAGACATGTGGTGACTCCTACTGAAAGGGAAAAGTGGTGGAAGTCACCTCTTAAGCCCCCCTGAGAGTGCCATCACTCCAGATTCCCTGATGGCAGTTGGAGACATTAAATGCACCGCGGCCCCTGTGACGGATGGTGGGGGACTCCATTGAGTAGTTCAGTCTGAAATGTTTTCTGTGTGTTACAGAAACGGCAATGGAGTTTGTTCACAACAAACACCTGCTTCTTCCAAGCTTCCAGGACTATATTAGCATTTTGTGAATGTGACAAGGGTAAAATGTGCCGAAGCTGATATCAGTCTCTTGTTAGAGCGCCACCAACTAATGCGCATTTCCCTTTTTTAACCAAAATTCTGTTGACTCCACAACATCAAGTTCCAGTTTCCTTCAATTGGTGAACCTCTACTGGGTATAGCTGGAGGTTGTTGGGCCAGGTGGGAGCTCCTCCCCAGTATGCAACATCTGGACACAGCTCTGATGTGTCGGTGGGGGAGTGGGGGTGACCCAGCCGAAGAGCTGCAGGGTGAGGGGGGTGAGGCGAGAATAAACTTCAGGACTTCACTCAAACGAGCTCTGAAGCGGCCGGTTGCGTAACAGGCGGGCGGGCAGAAATGGAGGCGCTCTGTGCACGTTACGTCACCGGCAGGAGCACCGCAACAGAGCTGGTCAGGAAAGGTAGAAAACGGCCCAGTGAGCACATCCGAACCCTCGGGCTTGACCTGGGCCAGATTAGCGAGGAAGTGATGCATTCGTGTGCAGTTCCCTCCCAAAAAGTTGTTTCCAGACTGGCGAATATAGAGTTCATTACCTCATTTCATCCTTACTGTGATGACTTGATGCATCCCTGCTTTCCAAACACATTATGTAACACATAGGATTTATGTCACCAAGTGGTCCATGTTGGATAAGTCGCTCAGCTCACACCTCAGTACAAACTTTATGGGCAGAGCCCTCCCGGCGGTGCCGAGTGTAAATCTGGGCCTGCGGACGCTGAATTCCTGAGCAGCGTTCGCCTGACCCATTTTTAAGGGGAACTTGACTTACATTCTTCCCCTCAAGTGTCAGTGGAAACATCTGGGGAAAAATGCAGCGCCTCCCGAACAAATTCAGCAGGTCGTTTTTAATGGAGCGGTCAGGGGCAGCTGAGCCCACCTCACATCCGGTGACGGTGCCTTTAAGGTGCAAACCCCTGGTAAAAGGGGTGCATTCCTCTTTTTCCCCTCCATTCCATGCACTTCAATCCACCCCGCTGCAAGTGAAGGCGGCGGTGTGACTGCTGTGCGTCTTAGCCGTGGTTCCCGGTGTGCTGAAGGCATGAGAGCGCAGATTAAAAGAGTGCTTGTTGCTTTGTGGTGCGCAGTAATCACTGTTTATTGCTAGCATCACTGTTGACTCTTTTTTTTTTTTCCATGTCTGAGGCCAAAAAAGGAACTGGCTGCTTTAAGGAAATATGGAGTGTGGGAGTGTGTTACAGCAGATCTGTAGGATCCACAGGACTTTAGGAGCTGGTGTAGTCGTCTGTCCACTTATTGCTTTCATGTGATGAGATTAAAGATGTGTCACATCTGAAAAATGTTCCGATTGACGGGTCTTGTTTACCCTGCACACGTGGGCTTGCTTTGAGTGTTGTGTTTGAGGCCTCTTACCGCTGTCAGAATAACGAACTCCTCACCAGAGGCCTCCAAAGGACCACACAGGTTAAGAGTTTCTGGAGACCGTCAACTGCCGCCGGCGTGCACCTCGCCTGCCAGCTCTGTGTTTGATTTTACTAGCTGGGGCCCTGGTTTGACATGGCAACCGGCAGGCCAGGTGATCAGATAGATGCAGCCCATCGTTGACTTTGAAGGTGGACTGAAGCATGGGTTTCAGTGCCGTGTGAAACCAACAGATCTGCTCACAGTTTGGCAGAGATTCCTTTAAGTTCCTGTGACGCTCCAGCAGCTGAGAACACTTCAGCAGCGTGGCGGGAGATGTTATCATCAAACTGCACACAAATCAAAAAGATAATGAGCAGCAGTCAGAAAGTTCTCCTAATCTTTAGAGTTGTGTTTGATGCCAACAATACTCACCTTTATTGGTTTAAGGCATCATTCTTAATACTGTAGTAGACCAATAAAATTGGGCAGATATTGTAAAATTTTAACCCTGTCATAAACTTTTACTTCCTTAAATGTGTCGGTTAATAAATGTCCCAGAAAAACTTTCCCTGGTTTTATCATAAGAAAAATGGAAACACTCCTCATTCACTGTTGGTCAACGTTGCAGTGCTGTGGTAAAATTAGGCTTACCCTTTCTGTGGCACCGCTGAGAAAGATATTATCTGTGTACGATGCGGACTTGTTTCTTTTCCCAGCTTCAGGAATGTTTTTCCCTATATTTGTATGTAATGAGGCTTTCATTCAGATCCGCTTTGGTGGAGTTCCTGTAAATACTTTACATTTCCGCTAGCCATTTAGCAACATACCAAATCCATACCTCTCCCCTCCAAATGCCTGACATATTTTTGATAGCTTAGAAAAGAGATGATTCACAGATGCCTCATTTAATGTGGTCCAACCTTTGATTTGTGCTGCTTATAGTTTTTTTTGGGTGCCTTGTAAATGTGGTTCGGGTTATTTTCCCAGTGGGTGCACACAGCTGTGCTCTTCTGAACTCTGCAGAAGGCGCCGACGTACGCTTATCTTTACGCGCATCCATCACTTGGTTCTCTTGACTCTTCTGGTCTGCGATGTCCCGCCGAGCCTCGTAACCCTGCAGGCTTTTTTGTGACGCAATGGTTGCAAAAACAGGGCTGTGTGAACGCTTCATGCATCTCCACTCTCTTTGTTTGTGTTGTTTTAAAATGAAAATGCCTGTGGATGCTGTATGTGCACAGAAGTGGATAAAAGTGTGCACTGTACGGATTGTCCGGACACAAAGCTAAGTGTGACCCCCAGCGGTCTGCACAGCGTGGCCACTGGAGAAGTTAATTCAGTCTCAAAGGCTGGAGCCACGTGATGGCGTTCATTGCTCACACCACCCTCCTAAACAAAAATATACAAAGTTCTACAGATGAAATGGGGCTGAAATATTTTGATTACCCTCCGCACAAATCTGCACAACATGCAGCTCAGTAGAATCCACATTCCTTTGGTCGGGAATTCTACCTGCGACGCTCGGATTCGCTTTGAAATCACGTTAAACCAAGCGTGCAGGAATCACTTCAAGCCCGACCTCGGGGGGTCTAATTACATACTGTAGTCGGTTTACTTTTTCTCCGCTCGTCGAAACGCGGCGCTCCTTAGTGGGAAGGAGAAGTGAAGGATGAGGACAACCAGTCCTGTATCCAGCTTTCTGTTGGAACCACAGCAGCCTGCCAGAGATCCACTCATTCATGTGAGCCGTTCCGTGTTCCTGTTTGTGGTGTTGTCATGTAGCAGGTTGCATGAACGTTCTGGCCTCAGTTCTGTGTCCATCTGGACAACAGTCATTGTCCTGGTGGTGTGATGCGGTTAAACAAAGTAAACTTGCAGGACTGAATTAACCAAAATGGTCCTCTTTAGCAGAAATACTAATCCGTCCAAGTCATTCATTGTTGGAGCAAACACATAATTCTCTGTCGGACAATAAAAGACAAGCAGTTTGGTTTCTGGGAATGCGGCTGCGCGTCTGTAACTGATTATCTTTTTTCTTTTTTTCTTTTTTAAGGCAAAGCTGTACACATGACATTGATTTAAAGGTGCTGGAATGTGCTTCATGGATCTGGACCTGATTTGGCCGAGCAGGGATGGCCAGAATGAAAGGGACAGATCGGGGCAGAGAGAAGTGGGTCAGCTTTGCGTCCCGGCTGGTGAAGGCCCCGGTTGCTCGGCTGCCAAATCGGTGCCTGCTGTCGTGGACTTTTTGGTCACTGCGTTTGGCTGATTTGACAAGATTGTTTGCAGTCCTGTTTTCCCTTCCACAAACATCCTATGGAAGCATCCCTAAATGTCTTCTTTCTCCAGGAAGAGGCTTGAAATGAGATGTTTAGTTGACTGTGGACAATTAGGTGATTAGTTGGGCAGAAACACTAATCCCATGTCTAATGGAGATGCCCTCTCAGGCAGTTTTACAGACTTTCCCTCTATTGCTGTCTCAGCATTTTTGCGGGGTTTGTGTTTACTATATTTTCAACCTTATTAAGATAATTCCGCATCCTAATTTCAGATTATTTGTTCTAAACTATTAAGTAGTTGAGGTTTTCTTACATTAATGTTGCCTTTTTTGCTTTTCTGAGAAAGACTGCGTCGGTTGTCCAGGTCGTGTTAAAACGTTACAGTAGGCACCTGGACTTGTTTAAGGTTCATAAGGTTTTTCAACCTTTAAGAGGCTGAAACCTTTGAGGTGATCCAGCGAGTTGTTAATGACCCTGCCATCACGCCAGTTGTTAGGGTCACATGAATAGAGGTGGTGGTGGGGGTCAGCCACCTAGGATGACTGCTTTGTGACTGGTTGATGGTTGATTATCCCAGGTTAATGGTCGAGGTCACCTCCAAGGTACAAGAATGTTACCACTGGAACATTGCCAGTGGAACGTCATCGTTAATGGTCCAAGAAGCTCTGTTGGTTATAAAGACCAACACACACTCGGCAAAGACAAACTGAAAGACAGTTTAGAGGTAATTCATCACACCGGCCTTCATATGTTTTCAAGATGATTAGGTATGTAATCAGGAAATGAGATTGCCATTAAACGCAACGACGAGCAGTGTAACATTACTGGCTGATTGAACAATTCCTGTATCCGTTTGAGATATTTCACACAGCCTCTCCCCTCTGTCTCTAACCCCTTCCTTTCTATGGCCTCCAATCAGGGTTCAAGGTTCTCCCCTTTGCGGCCATTTTGTGCTGGCTCATGCAGTGGTGATGCAATTAGAACTGGCGATGTTGTATTTCCTGTCTTGCATCCCCTGTAGGCCCATTGCCTCGCACATGTTCCACAAATCCCTGATGCCTTCACTTAGTGGTGGTCTGATTTTATTGGATACTGTGATGGGGACAGTATGTGTGATAATTAAGTTCCACCTGAGGGGCGGAAACAAGTGTTTAAATTGATGATTATAAGGCAACAGGAAAACAAAAAAGAGAATATATATCTTATTCTTAGTCTTGCATGTAAAATATGAGAATACTCTATCAGTTGTGGTGGTTTAAATCTCTTCCTTTAGTTCTTTGGACTATTTTACTGTCTTGGCTCTGTTCCTGCTGCTGTAATAAGGGCGAGGCCGACATGGCGGCGGCTCTGAGTTTCTAATGTCCCCTCCCCAAATGTGGTGGTGCGTATACGGGAAAGCTGGGATCTGATCCCTGCAGCCCTGCTGCTTCTAATTGTAATTACACAACCATGACGCTGCTGGTGCTGGAGCTCAACGTATACGCGCACCTCGGCGCCACATGAAATACAGATGAGGGCGAGAAACCCCTGCCCCTTAGAGTCAAGGTGGCTGAAGAGAACGTGATTTTAATGATACTCCAGCCCCGTGCTCGCTTACCATTTCAGTCACATCCAAACCCCCTTTGCAGTGTTTCCCCCTCCCCACCCTCAACACCTCTCTGTCTGCCAAGAACATAGGGGAGGCAAGTCATCCGGGGCCAGAGAGGGCTCGGTCCCTGCTGAGAATCACAATGAGCCCTTCTACGGTGTCCTTCCAGAACAGCACCAACAACCTTCTACTTGAAACCACTTTCTGTGG
Organism: Takifugu flavidus; assembly: GCF_003711565.1. NCBI lineage: Eukaryota > Metazoa > Chordata > Actinopteri > Tetraodontiformes > Tetraodontidae > Takifugu > Takifugu flavidus. The sequence continues at coordinate 8,806,475 of NC_079527.1, read as the reverse complement.
TCCTTTATTTACCTGCTGGATAAAAGTTACTGTATTTTCCTGCATGTTCTCATTTAGAACATTAGCATTCAGAAGTAGTGTACGCGTGTACTTCATTGTTACTTGTCAGCAAGTTGTGTTTGGGTGGAGGCCGAAAGCTCTTAAGCAGCTGTGTTTTAATACAAGGTAAATAAACCCTATCGCCATGGCTACGTACCGCAAGAGGTCGATGAGAATAAGTGTGTTGTATAATTTGGGTGAAGTGTGTCATTTAAAATGTATATTAAACATTTAAGTGAGTGACAGATGCTGCGTTGTCGACTGCAAGTGGGTCGAGCCCCTTTTGACCTGCAGCGTTCGGGGTTTGGCAGCAGCGTCGCACTGCTCAGCGTTGCCGCGGTGCAGCTTGACTGTGGTGCACCTCAACAATCTGTGCCGACCTGCGTCCAGAACTCCTGCTCTCTGCAGTTTCCCATGGCTCCGATGGTGTATGAATGCCCGGTTATGTGTGTGTTATGTGACACATAATAGAGCCTCTGTGGTTAAAAAAAAAAAAGAGAGTTGGAAAAACATCATAGCAGGAATTTAAAAAAGTGGAATGAAATGAAATTTCTGTAAGGAGAGAGGAAACAACAAACATACACAGGAGTGGAGGCCCCAGTGTTGGCTTTAAATGTATAAAGCAGTCTCTTTTTTTCACTTTGGGATTCTTACCTTTTTAAATGTTACTTCCTCCTTCAGAGATTCTCATTTAAGCTTGAGATAGAAAAGCATCTGCCCCTGCGCTTGTGACTGAAATGCATTCCTGCCGATGAAATTTCAGCGTTGTCCTTTTCTTCTCCAGTTCCCAAAGCAGATGATCACCCCAAGACGTGCAGCTCCAAGCAGTTTGTTTGCAAAGACCAGGTGACCTGTATCTCCAAAGGCTGGCGCTGCGATGGAGAGAAGGACTGTCCTGACGGCTCGGACGAATCGCCAGATATCTGTGAGTACGGCTCCTCTCTTGGGCCTCTCTTTAACCCAGGAAATCTGCAATAATGGGTTACCTTTGAGCAAATGTGATCGTTAATGACATAGAAAATCCCCAAAGGGGTGGAATAAACATGGTTACTGCTCCCTTTTATTCCTCTTTGGTTGAATCAGGGCGTTTGCGCTGAATAAACGGACTGGCTGTGAATCAAAAGAGGGGCCTGATTGTGCATCCGTGTTTAGTCTGAGCGTTCATGGACGTGTCTGCTCTTGTTTGGACGACCGTTCCAGACTCTCGTCGTTCGGGCCCCTCTGTCCTGCTGCTCCATCCATAAACTCTTCCCTGTAAACATCCCTTTGCTCTGTTTATTCGTGGGCGCTAATGGCGATTTTACTGTCTGCGTGCGCGCCGCACCTCACATCTGTCACGTCGCTGGAATTCTCTGTCTGGCACGCAGAGGTAAGCAGTTGACACCCGGACTTCTCATTGCGGGCGAGAACACTCTTAAGTATCAACACTCTGGAGTGAAAATGCAGAGGTGAGGAGATGTGTCACTGAGCCGCAGTTGTAGGCACAACAAATTTGAATGTAGGTGTTGAAATGGAGAAAGTCGAGTTGGACCAGAAGGTTATCTTCCCCCGAGCTGCCACGCTTTATCTGACTCGGCACAGAAATCAAAAGAGCTTGCTCTCCCACTACCTGTACACATTTTTTAGCTCTTCTTTAAAATGTTCCTCTAGTAATTCTTAATTATTGGAAGCCGGCTTCGTGATGACTTGTGCCTTTAGTTCCAGCGCCTCCTCACTTTAAACACTTTAAACTTGCACTGTGATTAAAGCAACCAATGAGACCAAAATGAAAACTTTATTTTCCTTCACTCTCTTCATGGTTTCAGGTGTGATGAAACTAATGTGTAAAATGGGAGAAGCCACATCTTGGCCTCACCTAAAGCCGTCTAACACACCTTGTAATTTCAGTGGTTTGGCTTCGTCTCCAGATAGTCGTGCACGTGGTCAATGCTCGCATAACAAAGAGGACACTTTCTTTATTGCTTTCAGCCTCTGCTTCTAGTTTTTGTCTGTTTATGTCGAAAAAGGCCCAGTTCACATGTATGTTTTCTTCTTTAACAAACATTAACATGTGAATTTAAAAAAAAAAAGAATTTGAGAAACCAGTTATATGAAATGAAAGTATTGTTGTTTGTAAAATAGGTAAGAAAGATTCTAAATACCCATTACCACTCTCTTTTGTCATAGAATCGCATAACTTCCTAAAATGTTTTGGCTTTTGTCTCGACTTGCCCCCCACCCCAAACCGCGAAGCCTCTTTACTGTGTTATTGTTGACAGGAATTGGAGAGGTACATGCTGGTGTAATCACTACATAACCTGTCGTTCCAGTTAATTACTGACTACAAACTTAGTTTACAGAGACCGCTGGCTGTGATTGCACAAGACAAAACCGCCATTCCTTTATTCTTCCTTTATTCGTCCTCAGCGGCTACTTGATATGTCACTTATCTCTGTGTTTATCTTGGCACAGGATCACACCATGTTCCCAGAGTGCATGTGTGGTTTGAACACTGAGGTGATGACGTGCAAACAATGACTTGCATTTTATATTTTAATTTTCCTTCTGCCTGTTAGCACTGAATTAACCGACAGAGTGGTTTGTGTGTTTATTCCGTCTTGGATCTTTGATCCGCACGTGGGGCGAAAGTCCACGCCTCTCCGTGCCTGAAGCTGTAATTTCCTGTTGTTCTTCAACCATTCACCAGTGCTGTAATTATGCTGAGCAACTAACGAGGGATCTCGGTAGCATTGTTGGGATGGTAATGTTGCATCACATCAGGCGCTGACATGCTGTGGGTACGCCGGTGGCTGATACTAAGGGTCAACGATGCCCGATAAAATCTTTTAGCCTGTGGGCCCAGGAGCCACTGGAGCAGACATGGCTCATCACCTTTAAAGGTCCCTTGGCACGCTTCTTTTGGAGGCTGTTATATAGGCTGTAGAGGTCTCCTGATACTGAATCCAAGGTCTTTTTCTGCCACTGCGAACCAGTCCCACAAAGATTTTTAAGCAATAAGCTTCCTGTCCAAATGTGGTACTGCAAAAATGGCGTTTTTCAAGTGCCTCCATCGGCCACAACATTTTAAAAAATGAAATTAAAAGCCTTGTTATTGACATTTCATTCTGTCAGATTAATGAATATCAGCGATAGGTGCGGTCTTAAGTTGCTATGGTCCCTGTTTAGACTGGAGTTAAGTTAGAAAGATATTCACAGATTTGACATTAACGGCTCAGTAACTCAACACACTATAATATTCAAAAAATAATACCTCATCTTAATCTTTGCAATGTAAACTAACAACCTGATATATAGCTCATCACCAGAGCTATTCTGGTGATGAGCCAACAGAGCCTAACCAACAGAAACCTGTTGCTATTTGATATTAGTTCTCGTGTGGGTTGTTATTAAATTGTTATATTTTACATTCTAATTTACTTAAGCTGCCTCCTCGTAATGGCCATGTTTGTGGTCACCGGCCACAATCAGCCCAAAACTGGCCATTGATGGAAACAGTCGAATGCGCAAGCCTTTTTCTCAGATCTGGTAGTACAGCATTTTTTGCTTCATGTGCCACTTCGGCAACTTCAACTCCTTCCCAACATGGTATCCTTTTCTCTTAATAGATCCATGTTTTGCACCCACGGTAGGGCAGACATAGCTCAGCTGATGTTCTCATGGGCTGGGCAATGATTTCTGACCTGGCAAAAACGAAAATTCAGATGTTTCCTCTTATGACAACATAAAATGAGCTTTTCAGATCAGCCCATCTGAGCTTTCATCTTCCCAAAGTGAAGAATAATGTCCAGTGTCTGGTTTCAGTCTATATGCCATTCTGATCCACTGGGGGACCAAAGGCTGCCTGGGGAAACTCGTATCAATATTAGAAAACTATATAAAGTGGAAAACTTCATGCCACGGGACCTTTAATGGATCAGCAGGGGGTGTCTGGCAGGTTACCAGCTGTAGGGCTTTTGTAGCCTTCAGACCCCCAACGTGCACGTCTGTTCTGGAGCCTACAGAACAGACAGTTATCAGCAGTCTGCCTCGACAGGCCGCTCTCTGCAGGTGTGAGCCTGGTATCCTCTCCCAGGGAAGGCTGCGGCCTCCCTTCTTGCGCGTCTTCAATTGGTTTCAGACCAGCCAGCCCACCTCATTTTCACACAGGCTCAGGAAGCGATTGAAACTTGCCTTTTGGCTACTTTTCTGTGCATGCAAAGCTCTTTTCAAAAATGTTTTTCTTCGTTACTGTTAGTCATTGGCGTATTCTTCACTCCATATCATTTGGTTTATTCCTCTTCTCTGAGCTTAATAAGGAGACACTCTTGCGCGCTGCTCATTTTTTTTAATGGCATCTCGCTTGAAGTCATTCGCGTGTGGCCCGTTGAGCATAATTATCATTGAATCATTTTTTGCCTGCATTCTGGTTGCATTTCTCCATCGCCTCATTTGCGAGAACCCAAACCGCTGTGTCATGGCTTTAATTAAATTTCACAGCTCACAACCGCTGTTGTCAAAAACACTGACTCCCTGTCTCTGTCCCAAGTCTGTCAGCAATTACGGAGCTCACTTGAACCACGTTCATTGTGTGACCAGCGAAGGGGAACAGATGTGTGCATGAGCCCCAACATCTAAGCACTTTTACCGTCATGAGTGTTTGACTCCCTTTCATCATCGCCGTCATCAACTTTTTTGATGATGGCTTGTCAAAAGTTTCTTTAGAGGGTTTCTTGGTGTTGGCTGATGAAACGTTTTGGTCGTGCAAATACGCTGCTCGTCTTTCCAACCGCAGCACAAACTGAGCTGAACGTCTGAGAAGGCAACACTTGTAAATGACAAGCCACTTCCTGCTCTCCTACTGTCATTTTAAATCAATTTAAATACTTTCTGTTGACCTCCACAAGTGTTTCACACCTAAATAGACATGATAGACTTGCAAGCAATGGAATCCTGACGGTTTTAGTAAATTATTTTATTGGACTTCAATAGGCCCTCAGTCAGTCAGTAGCCCTGGGCTGCACCGGTACGAAGGTCAGAGAAGATGGAGTTATCATCTCCATGCAGCTGCCTGAGGCGGCTGTGGGCCACACAGCGAGGTTATCTGGCGATGTCCTGCCCTTGAGCCCCCTCTGGACGCCGGCCAGCCTCATCCTTTTGTCTAGCTCATCTGGCTGTCATGCTCCAGCAGTCTCTCCAGGGCGACCAGGAGGAGACGACTGCTGAGGTGGTAGGATACGATGGCAGCCCGAAAGAATGGGGAGAAGGGATGATCTGAGGGAATGAAAGCCTTTTATACAAGAGAAAATGAGCAGATTAGCATTCGGACCGAGGGGGGGAATAGAACTGGCTTTGTAAACCTCGGATTCATGTTCTTTAGAAACAGCTTTTTACTGTAAAGTTGTGTAGCTGCGCTCGCAGGGGGCACCACACGTTGTTCGGAGGGCCTGTAATGGCTGACATGCTGCTTCCACAGAGGAAGGAGCAAAGCCCTGTAAATCCCTCTGGTCTGCAGCCCTGAGCCCTCCTCGACTTCAGCAGCCTATCAACAGGCAGACAACACAGAGCTTTCTCACGCCATGCAGGCACCACTTGGCTGTCTCCTTCACACCGCTGGTCCCTGGTCCCCCTCTCTGTTTCTGTCCTGCGACCCATTCCCGTTTTCCCCGTCGAAGTCACAGCGGAAGCCGACTCTTATCACCTAAACAGGTCCTGCGTATCTAATCTTCAGACTTTCCTCTGGTAGACTTCTGACGACAACACCGATGAGTCTGACACACACACACACACACGAGACAAACACACTTCATATGATCAATGCCATTTTATAGGTCTCCATGGGGGACCAGCCAGTCTTGTAGCCATGATTGACATTAAATTATAATGTCCCAACTGCACTGGAAACTTGTAATGATTATTATATGTTAGAACTGGTGTTGCCACAATTCTGGAATTCCTCATCGTAAAAAAGTTTTGTGTTTTATTCTGGAGGTCTTGTCTGACGCCCTCATTAGTGTTTGACACAACGCCGCTCCTGTTATGCATACAGTTAGAAATTGTTATTCTAGGGCTGGAGAGTCGGCTGGTGGGCAGGCCCTCCTGTCACCCCACACAACATATTTATTTGAGCTGACAGCAGACATTATAGGAGTCAGGCAGGGGCTGCGGTGGATCCCGTTGAGCAAGAAGAAAAGCGGGCCTTTATGCTCCGGACAAAAGAGCGACAGGAGATCCAAATTTAAGGTCATTGCATAACTACAGGAGGGAGGGGTGGGCCGTGGCGGTCCCAAAAGTTAGAACGTTGGTGGGGAAGCATGAATCGCAAGTGGCGTTCGGTCAAATAAGCAGCGCCACATCTGAGGATCGGGTTTGTCTTTCTATTTGCGGAATTATTTTGAGGTGACGCACCAGCCACTAAAGCCACTAAAATGTTTAATCTTGCCTCAACACAGACGCGCACTCGCTGCATTAGAGTTCCAACAAAGCTGCCCAGAATGTTCGTTTCAGTGTGGGAGAATCTCATCACTCAGTTTTTTTAATGCAAGAGCTGGAGTGAAGACTGTAACAACAAAGACTCCCTGTAATCGTACACTGATATCATTGCTAATGGATGACACCATTTAGAGCAATAATGTAATTATGCTCTCTCTACCCTCTAATAGATGTGAGGGTTGTAATTTTCCCTCTTTCTTTCCCCCTCCATTGTCCAGTATGCTGCTAAATTCTTTATGTTGAGCTAGTTTCCGTGGCCGTCTTCCAGATCTACGGAAAGAATCTGCACGACAAAGCAAAATACTGACATTTATCTGTGGTAATCACATCGGGTCACTGCTATAGCAGCATTTACATCGACACTGCAGAGATGACCAAGCATGTTGTCTTTCTGTTTTAGATTTAGTGAGAGTTCACCTGTCAAAAGATGCCCTTTAGCCAAAATCAAACATAAAGATTAAAAGAAGTGACTCTATGGACTAAAAAATATCATAGGAGTGAGTTGGTTAGTGTTGACTCATATGTCTAAATAGGACAGTTAAGAAATAAACCAAGCCTGTTCCTGTGTGGGTTCCTAGTGTCCTCCTACAGTGCAAGAACATGCACATTAGCACTTAAGATTACTACCTGTGAGTGCATGAGTGAATGTTGTACATGTCCTAGGTCGGACTGGTGACCAGGCCAGGGTGTATGCTGCCTCTCATCCGGTGACTGATGGGATAGATGCCTTCATTAGCAATAAGCAGAAAAATGTTGGATGAGGCCGTTTCATTTAGGTCAAACATTACTGTATTACTATTCAATGCCGGTGGGTATAAAGACAGAAGTTCTGTTGTGTTATTTCCCTCTCTGATTTGCACAGTAATGCTCTTCTTCCACTGACAGACGAGGCAGGAAATGGTTACTGCCAGTGTGAGGCAAGCTTATTGTAATTCACAGCCAACAACTTCCCAAAATGGAGCAGAGAGTCCAGAGTTCAGCTCCATTGTCCCTGCTCTATACTCCTTTAATCCTCCATATTGTCCCCTCCAGTTAGTTGTTGCGGATTCTGCTAACATATTCCTGTGTTGTGGCAACTTTAACGATTATTTCCTGCTGTGCTCTTTATAGCTGGTGGTTGTTTGTGCTTCAAGCCCACTTTTACTTTGATTAGTTGTAAACTTGTGATGCTTCAGCTGATCATTTCCCTTTTTTCTAACCATAGAATTCCACTTCACTACCTTTCAAGGCAAATTCAAGGTATCCAAGGTATTCACTGCCCTTGATGCAGTGCGTTACTTCGGAACGTACCGAATCAGAGTAAAAGCAGTGTATTTTTAGATACACATGTGTATATACAGAGGGGGGGAAAGGGAACAGAAGAGTACTTTTTCATGTTCTCTTTATGGATTAGCATTTGGCTTGGTTAGGATTTACTCTTCAGGTAAACATCTGATCTAAGACCTGCATCTACGTGCACTCAAATGTGCAGATGTAAATTATGTTTTAGCTTGTACAATGTAAAGCTTTCTTTAGCCTCTTTAGCACTGTTAAATCCCCCGTCTCTGCATGTACAGTATGTCTGCAAAGACGCAGGCCTGCACGTAAACTATCGTTCACATCAAGCCAGCATGATTTCTAGTCTGACAAAAATTGTTGACAAATGATAGATCCTCTGGCAGCAGGTTGGTCCTCTGTGAGCATGGCAGTTTATTCTTGGCATTGCATTTTGTGCAGAAATCCCTACGCTGGCAGGTTATTGAATGTAAATCATGCTGGATTAGAGGCAGAGGCAGCGGCTGCAGGAGGCCTGCTAATATGCTAGCGTCCCCCATATGGAGGAGCTGCTGTCTTTGGTGCATTAGAAGTTAATGCTCCGATTGTGGACACAAACCGCAGTGCTGGAAGCTTTCGTCACTTTCAAGGACTAGTTTTTCATTTTAGGATGTATGTGGTTAGTTTGGGAAGGATAAATAGCACCAGGACTGGGAATCTTTGTGGTTTTCCTTTACGGCTGCTGCAGACAAATGTAAGAATCGGTTTGACGTCCGGCCATTAAGAGATTATTTCGACTCCATTTGAGTTACTGGCTGCTGCGGACATATCTGACATACACTATGTAGTACGGATGACTCAACGCTGCAGCCTGACGGATGCAACTTCGGGCCAGTAAAATGTTCCTCTCTAGTTGCGATAATTTAAACTGTTACATGATCCATGAAATCCATCGGTGCAACGTGCATCTGTTTACGTCTGTAGTTTAGAACCTTTTCCTATACTAAAATAGGTGATCAGAAAATTCTGTCAGTCCTTGGAGGAAACGGCTGCGGCATGTGCGCGGCTCGTATTCACACATCTTTGCTGTCAAAGTCTCTCGCAGCACCGCACTCGGGTCTGTGAACTTCTCCTCTTCTCTCTGCTTCTTGGGTTTTTCTAAAATGGGTCAGCAGATGTTGGAGAGAGAGAGGAAAAAATGAAGAAAATGAAGAGAGCAGTGGAGGAGGAAGAGGAGGAGGAAGCAGGAGGGAAAAAAACAGCCAAAGCAAACTGTTTTCTCTGCAGTGTGGGCTGATAGGAGAGATAGAGAAGTGGAGGAAAGAGGCTGCACTGGTTTTGATTTTGGAGGCTATTAAAAAAAAAAAAAAGGTTTGATGACCCAGATGACATCACCGTCTGTTCTCTGAAGTACAATCTTCCAGTCACACCCTTTTGATTCTTCTGAAATGATAACTTCATTATGTGATCGCGCTGCACAGATGGAGAGTTTTCACAGAAAGAGGAATGTGGGCATGTCTTACATAATATATGCCTCTCTCTCTCTCTATCTCTCTCTATCTCTCTCTATCTCTCTCTATCTCTCTCTCTATCTCTCTCTCTCATGCATGCAACATTTAAGATCTCACTTGCTACAAAAATGCTCGTATTGAGCTCTTTTTCTGTCCAGGCATCAGTGTCATATTCCATTTTCAGTTGGACCAAACCTTTTTTCTATTTTATTTTTAGATTCTGCACATTTTGGCAGTTTTTTTCCATAAAAATGACTTTTCTTATTTTGGCCATTTATACTGTAAATGTGTGAAAACATGATTCTACTCCTGATAATACCAGGTGAAGATGTGTTCTGTGCTTTTGAAGGTTTAGTTTGACATTCATATCAATTATATATATATTTTATTATTATCTAGACTGCACTCAGTTTATCTTCTCATCAGGATATCCCAAATAAAAAAGTGGCGCCCGCTACCATAAGGTCTAGTACATAATCACTGCTAATAGCTACTAAAATCCTGCTCTGACGGTCACATCCAGATCATCCCTGTTGACAATATTCCCAACAGAACATCACGTTATTGTTTTCTAAAGTTTGTTTCTCTCCGTCTTCCAGGCTCACACAGCAAGGTGAACCAGTGCCTCGTCAACGAGCACGGCTGCCTGGACCCAGAGGTGTGCATCCCTATGAGCAAACTGTGCGACGGAGTCCCCGACTGCACCGACGGCTGGGACGAGGGTCCTCACTGCAGAGGTAACCAGCTCACGGAAACGGAATAAACTGCGCGCTTTTGTTGCGGGTCAGAAATGAGAAGCATCTCCATCTCGAACCGGTGAGCTCTATTAGGCAAGGTAATGAGCTGCTCGGCCGCAGCCGGCGCTATTACAATGGATTTTTATTCTCCTCTCAGTGGAGAAAAGTCTTTAATTCATCAATCAGCTCTGCTGCGAGGCTGTTTCCCCTAATCCCTGTGGGAATGATGAGCGTTCGGCATGGATGCGGCCCAAAAAGAATCCTATTTAAATCCTCCACTATTAATTAGATGATAGAGGGATGAGCGGGGGAACACAGTGGAGGTAGAGTGTTGGTCTTTGTTAGAGCAGACAAAGGGGAAACTCTGGTTATCTGCAGATGTTTCCCTCAGCATTAACCGATAATGTACAGCGGCACTTATAATCCCGGCCGTCCCCGTTTTTCTTTTTCCCCGAAATCTCTAAATCAAATATTTAGCAGTCTCAGTGGATCAAAGTGCTTGAGCGCGTGTGTTTGTAACCTGATTTTTTTTTTTTTTCTGCAGTTTGTTGTGAGACTTTCTAGTCTGCTCATCTAACATTAACCAGTTTTTCAAATTACTGTTGGAGGTGGCTAATTTGTTAGATCTGCAGCTCCGTCTGATTAAATAAAAGGCTCCCTGTAGGCTCAGGCCACTGGCCAGAGACACTTTGTCCAGGAGAGCGGGGCCACTGCGTGTCTGAAGTGGACAGATGTACCGAGTGGGTGAACGTGTAAGAATCGCACCCGCCAGCCTTTTACACAACGCTGGGGTGACGTCACACTGCAGGCTCTGGCTGTCCCAGAGGACACAAGTCCAGCTGTCCTCAACACTTACTTCCATTTAGATGCATGGCTTCATGTTCGGGGGCTTTTAAGACACTCACCGCCCCTCTTTTGCGCACAAGCGCGCACTCACACGGCCACATTCATGCAGAAACACACCCAAACACGCCCATGACCCCACATGCAAACACTTTGGCTGTGTGTCCAAAAGTCCAGGGCTTTTTCGAGCTCCTGGAAAGACCTGGCCTTACACAAGCATCATAGTGTTTGCTTGTTCAAACTGACCGACTGTGTAAACTAAGCCCGGGTGTAGATGTCTGAAAGCGCGCTCTGTCAGCCGGCGGGTCCGCAGTCACTCCGCCAGAGTTGTTGACAGGACTGGTTGGAGAAGGTTTGGTGTCCAGCAGGAGGGTTATCACGCTGGGAGAAAAAAATCCCAACTTTGAATAGTGTGTGTGGGATGAGCTGCCGCAACCAGGTGGACTGGTCAGATTAGAGGTTACTGGCAGCAAGGTTGAGACATAACTGTAAATCCAATATTTGACTAATACTTCCCAGAACAAATCGGAACATGCATGCAGCCTGTGATGTAACCGTCAGAGGGACTGGAACCTCTGCAGGCTGTTGAATTTATATCACATTTCATTACTGGGTTTCATCTCAAGCTTGTTTTCAAGTGGGCTTTTATTGGAGCTCTGGGGGTTGAGTGTGAGACAGATGCACAATTCTTTACTATCATCCTTTTTCAGGCTTGTACACTCCTTTAAATTACACTTGTGGCAAACTGTTCCTTGGTCAGCTGTTATCATTATGGAGTTTAATTCATTTTGATTTGGATAAATCCTCTGATTTCCCCAGTCTGGGAGAATAAATCCTGGCAGCCGCTGGACGCAGTGGCTTTTTCTTCCTCTAAGATTTCTCAATTGTTCTTCAATCATGTTGTTATTCTTATGGTTGCTCCAGCAACCTCAAAATTGCAAATCCTCTTCTAAATTTGTCAAGCCGATATTAAATAAACAGGTCTCACAAACAAAAACGAGGCCTCTCCACCTAAAGCCCCCTTTCCCGATGACCACGTAATGAATTGGTCTGGCCGTGTCCTGCCTTTGTTCTTCCTCTGTGGTTGATGAAACCCATCTCAGGGGGCATCCACAGACCTTCAACCTGACTTTCCCAAAAGTGTCTGACAGACAGGGCGAGCTCTTCCTCTCTGTTCTCAAAGGGAACCCTGGTTTTTATAGCAGCCTGATGCGATTGATTATGCATGCAGAGGGCTTTCATTGTCCTTCATGTCCCACTAACCGTGGAATGAGAATCTGTCATAGGCTGTTTGATGCTGCCTGAAAAAAAAAGGATCCCATTTTCATCTTTATTCATGGCAGGGTCTCGACCCAAATGACTTTATTGGCTGCAGAATTGCCTTGCATGACAAAACCTGTTTTATTGCCAGAGCTGTATGTGGAAGCTGCTGTTTAGCTGCAGCGCATTTCCTAACTCTTGCTGCAGGGAAAAAACCCCTAAACATTGACTTAGTGTCTGTTTCCAGAAAAGCCCATGGAATACCTTCAGTACGCGCACATGGAGATCTAGTCCAATCTCTGATTTGTTCAAACATACTGGAAAAAGCAGTAATGGGTGGGGCTTAGATGTTCTGTCCCCAAAAGAACACAGGATAAACACAGGAACAGAAAGAAGTTGATCACCAGTCTTAACGTGTCAGAGAAGCTTCTCCAGATAAAGCAGTTCTTCTTCTAATGCTGTCAACAATGTGAAGGCTTGTAATGTTTAATAAAGGACATCAAACGAACATCAGAGGCATCTGTGTTGATACAAGGCCCCCAGGTGGGGAAAATGGTGCTGATTTCCATGATTGGATTAGAAATCAGTTCTGTCTCCAACGCATGTCTCAATGCGGTTTTACACTGTTTTAACTTGTGTCACGTTGTGTTTGTACATTTGTGCACGATTAAAGGGTTTTTGGATGCTCCTCAGGACCACCGACTGCTCCTGTTTGCATATTGTAACCTTTGACTCGACTGTTTGACCTCAAACAGCTGCTTAAAAGACACACTGGCACGCTCACAATTGGGAAACTAGTCCTCCTCTTTTATGGTCCGACTACACACTTTACTTAAATATTGCCTCATTTTCCACCCGCTTCTACCTGAAAAAGACTACATTTTCAATAGTTTTAAATAATATTACATTAATATTAAATCAGATTGGCTGTCTTTTAAATTCGGCCAACAATTTTCCCCAAATTCCTAAAAACATCGCACATGTCGGTGTCTACATAAACAAACAATTTAGGAAGCATTCATTGCCAAAAGTAGATTCAGGTAATTAAAGATCGCATGTTAGGTTAAATAGGCGGTTCCTTTTGGCTGCAGGTAGAGGACAGGAGCGTGTGGAGGCTTGTCTCCAGACAGTGTGAACATAAAGGTAGGAATGTCGTGGGAATTGCCTCCTTTAAAATACCGCAGTATCCTGCTTATATATAAGCGTGCGTGAGGCTGAGGCTTTCAGTCAGATGACCTGGTGCAGCATATCTGAGCCTTCATATCATTCCTGTTCAAATAACCGAAGAGGAAAGCGATTCCTTGTTGGATTATTCCCCGGATAGGTGATTTAAATTGTTCCTGAAATCAGTAGGTTGCCATTGGCCACTATTAAAATATTCTGTTGCATACTCTTCCTCCTCCTAACTCGCGTCACCACAGTTGGTGATGTCTTGGCAGAACACCAGAAGTTTCTCCTGATGGGACAGGTCATATACTGTGACTCTGCTACACTTTACAGAACCCAAAAAGAGTCAAATTGAGGGGTTCTGCCCAAGAAGTAAGAGGATCAATGGCTTCTACATGCTTGTTTAGGATGAAAGGCCTGCAGCGTGTCAACGTGTGAGTTGTTGGAAGCCTTCATTAACCCCTGGTCAAACGTCTGACACACTGATGCTGCTTGTTTGCGCGGAGCTCCAACTTTCTAATCACTCCTCGTCCTTAGCTCCTCTGTTTTCTTATTTCCCCCTATTTGCCCTGCTTTTCTCTCAGTTTTACTCTTGCTTCCTGTTGATTTCTGATCTTTTGCTGAATGTTCTCTTCTTCGTGCTGCTGTGGGACATAAAAACAAATTACCTATTTAAATGGGTTTTACTCCAGCAACACACCCATTAAGCGAATGTATCCAAAACATTATTTATTTGACTAACTGCCACAATAAGTGGTTGATCTAGATGAGATAATTGGAGAAATATTAATTTTGTTCATAACGCCCACCCATAGCCAGAGACACTTGGTCACAAGATGGAACAAAATGACCCATGACGGAGGTGCAGATTGTGGGTGTTGTGTTGCGTTGTAGTGGATCGTGGGCTCTCACAGTACGAGCCTCAGTGAATGGGTTGGATATGGCTCACACTGTTTGCTGGGGGACTCTTCCATTCAGCGGAGCCACAACAAAAGGGTCATTGTCGCCCAGAGTGCCACAGGCTTTACAGAATAAGGATCCTTCAGCGGTCCAAACCCTCCTCTTCACAGACATAGTGCAGCAAGCTACTGTAAGCATAATGCATCTATTCAAGTGATGTGGCTGTCCACCTCTTCTGCGTTCATTTTCTGTTTAATTTGCTGCAGAAATCTGAAATCTTTTGATCCGCGGCTTTTCTTTTTTGCCATCCTATTTGCAGTGGCGTTGCATCACTGTTGACAGTTTGTAAACATTCAAGCAGGAATATTTCTCAATAGGTCTGTCAATTTTAGGACAAAGTTCAGCTCGGGAAGACAGGAACGGCCATGTGAGCGCCTGTCGGTAATTTAAATGAGCTGCAGCCTCGAAACGGCTGCCACGATTTTCAGATAAAAGCTGCTGAAACGGAAAGGAGTTCAACTTCACGTGTGAGACATGAGTAAAAGCAAATACTGTTGAACAGATGAGAGGTCCACAATCAGGGTGTAATATCTGTCACTTTCCTCCCACATACTGTAATCTGCTGCTTAAGTTAAAGTCAGGACACACTCATCTCGGGTCACAGGACAGCCAGAACTGTTTGTAACAGATCTTTGACGCACACACAGTCTGAACTGGAAAATCATGCCTGTGCCACAGCGGCTTATCGTCTCTACTGATATCCTGCCAGGGTTTGCAAATTTGGATGGACACACTTTGTCCACGTAGCATGATGCTAATTGCTAATGAGTGGCCTCTTCTGCACCTCACAGGAGATAGTTTCTTATTTGAATCCAGAGAATATTTCCTTTAGGTCTTAGACCACAGTGTATAAGAGTATTTCTGTATTATTGAAGATATACTAGATATGAGAATAAATATTGACCTCCAGGGCCCTCGTGGCCATAGAATATTTCCCTATACTGAGATCTAAAATGTCAATAATGCACCTCATTGCTGAATAAGGTTACTCTGATCTCAATAAGTTCCTCTTTTTAGTCCCTCCCTTACTGTATTTAATGTCAGATGTGTCTGTTTTGTATGTTTCAGAACAAGCACCTGCCTGTACAGCCCAGAAGTGCCAGTTTAACTGTTCTGTGACTCACGATGGCCCTCGGTGCTACTGCTTGGCAGGTTATGAGGTCGCTGCAGATGGAAGGACATGTAAAGGTGAGTGGGTGGTCTGGCTGGTCTCGCCCGCCTCATAGAAGATTAGAATTCTGTCCAATCAACCTAAGAGTGTGTGAGACACAGTAACAATATTAATACCCTCCTCTAGATTTTAACGAGTGCAATGTGTACGGGACTTGCAGCCAGACGTGCACGAACACTGAGGGCTCTTACACCTGCAGCTGTGTGGAGGGTTACCTGCTGCAGCCAGACAACCGCTCCTGCAAAGCCAAAAATGGTAGGAGATCCCCCCTCTCTCTCCTCCTCTCCTTTAATGCTTGCTCTCTCACACTCCTCTCTGCCTGCCCCCCCACCCCAGAGCCGGTGGACCGCCTGCCCATGCTGCTGATCGCCAACCTCCACGACATCCGCTGCACTACACTGAGTGGCTCCTTGTCCCGGCTCCATGCCATCACCACCAAGCAGACCATGGCGATGGACTTCATCTACGCTGACGAGACCGTCTGCTGGATAGATGTGGGCGAAACCCCCGCCGCCACGCACCTGAAGTGCGCCAGCATCCCGGACCTGAAGTCTGTCACCAACGTCCGCACCATCAACATCACCCTCAGCCTCCACCGTGAGTAAAAACGGCATTAAGAGTTGTTCCCGCTGCTCATATGATGCGTTCAGTTTGTCATCGTGTGACTGGAAGGGTTGGGAACGGGTAATCGGTGTTGGGTCATAGCTGCTGCCTTAATTCACACTTTTATCCCTGTTGCAAAACACAAGATGAGAAAGAAACGCCCCCCCTGAGAATGAGACCCATAAAGATGCCATGATTTGTCTTGATTACAAGTCTGACGGGTTTGTTTTTATCCGTCTGCGTGACACAGCCGTTGCTTTGAGAGTGGGGGCTGAGAGGCAGACAAAACATGAAAGTCAAGGTGCGAGGTTTTGTTAGTACATGCGTGTGGGAAAATGCTCCCTTGAGAAATGTCCCCGGGCTCTAAACCAGGACAGGGCTCCTGCTGCTTATGCCCTGAAGCCTGTGAAGCAATGAGAGGTTCCCTGACTCACACGTTTCCCAGGGTGTTGTTACCGCTGTCAGCGCAGCGTCACAACACAGCCAGTCATCAAATGATTTGATTCCTTCCGGGGTTAGAAATGAGGAGGAAGGGGTGAAGGGAAAACGATGATGTCAGAATGTGGTGTTTTGCTGCTCAGGTATGAAAGGACATGCAGATGGTTTTCTCATTCCCATGTTGGGTGATGTTCGTAGAAAGAACGCCTACATTCCTCCTGTCTCATGGCCTGTCCAGTCAGGACACACACATGTAGACCAGAATACACACACATTACCTAGTAACATATGAGCTTGATGAATTTAGGTTTTTCACGTGGCGCTGTCCACATTTCTGACCTGCTTCTGAATATGACGGTGGTCAGACAAGCCTAAACATGTCCTTATTCTATGTCAGTGTATAAATAGATTCTAATTAAAAGGTGTTCTTAAAGAAGTTAAAGCATTGTAAAACCATCAATTACAGAGTTAGGAATGTGTTGTTGCAGCTTCCTGTTGTTTTCCTGTTTTAATATGAATTCTTTCCATTAATGAGTGGCACCATCACCTTTTTGCAAGAGGGGGTCAGAGTTTTATTGCACTTGAGGTCACACGGGCCGAGTTTCCCCCCCGACCTTCGATGGATTCGGAGTGAGCTGTGGAGGTGGGAGCCTCACACAAAATGGGGGTGATTTATAACTTCTGGGAACACAAGGGAGCAGGGCAGATGAGCATAGGAGTGTTCCAGATGTGGCCGGCACCACTGGGATGTGTTAAGAGGACTAAAGCTTACATCTGGTCCAGGACGGTTATCGTTCTTTCACTGATTCTGTCTCTTTTTTTGCATTATGTTTATTTAAAATAGGACCAAATAAGGTTTTGAAACCATGTGAAGCTTTTTAAAGACCGAATAAAGCCCAGGAAACAACATTCTTGTGCAAATTTTGTGGTGTGATTCCAGAGTTTGGAGCGGGTGTGAAATAGGCTCTGTTCCTGTGTGTAAATACTGTGCTGTTTGGACAGAAAGCATGTTTGTTGTTGCCAATGAGACCCCCCACTTACCTCTTCAGTTGGTGAAATGTTTTCCTTAGTGCAGAGTGAGCCAGGGGGGTGCTAAGGGGCAGGAAGTGAGAAGGAGCCGCGAGAACCGGGCGGTAGGTGCTGAAGAAAGGGGTGAGTTCATTCAGTTTCCCAGCAAACTTTCCACTTACCAGAATGTGAATGAGTGAGAACATCAGCAGACTCTCTGGCTCTTTGAATGAGGGTTCCGCCAGTTGTAGGCTGTTACACAACCCAAGACGTCGGTGTTGCACAACCGGGTCTCTGCTCTATGTATGAGTCTAATCAATGCCTTCTGCAGCCAGCTGGATTCTGTTAGAGCAGTATAGCATCGGCGCCGATACCGGCGGGAGCATAACTATCCCATTTCTGTACACGATGAACTCTCCCTGTTGTTCTGATGAAACATTTTGCTTTTTAGACCTTTCCCCTGTTTTTTTATTCTCTTTGCCAGAAAAGTCAGAGCCCAAGATTTTTTATTTCTCGGTAGATGTTTTCACAACTTCTCTCATTGGGTTTAGGTGAAATTTGTGGTGTGTGTTGTGTATGACTCATGGATCCATTTCTTTTCTGGTACCACTAATCCTCACAGGGGAGGGGGAGAGTTTATTCCAGCTGGACTGTCCGTTACAGAGTTGACAGAACCGGACAAACAAGCGTTCACTAGTGCCACAAATTAGAAGAACCGATTTTTCTGAAATACGTGTTTTTGGCGTATGGAAGGAGGCGAGGGCACCCAGAGGGAGCGCAAACATCAAAGACTCCCAAAATGCTCCATGAATCTTTGGCAAAATCTCAGCTTGGGGATATAAACCCAAGATGAAGCGATTAAGCCTGTGGATATGATCCAGATAAGGATCAAGTTGTAGGAATTAATACCAGCATAATCGTTGAAAAATGTGGTTTGGTTTGTGATCTTTGGTTCCGAAAAGGAGCCAAGAACAACCCGAAGTGAAAAGGTTTTGGTGGCGAGCTGCTGATTATGGAGTAGACGATACATGCTGCTTCACCATGTTGATCACTTTACAAACGAAGGTTCTGTGCGTGTGATAGGTGCGTGAGGGCGGTTCTGCATTAGGTCCAGATGTGTTTGGGTTCTTTCGTCGGCGCCGTCTCTGAGCCAAATGGCTGCCGGTGCTGGACACTCCCGTACAGATGTTTTACAGATGGACCCTCGGCTCCATCACTCTCACTCTCTGTAGTGTAAATTCCCAAGATGTCCTATAGGTGAACCTACGGGTGGGTGGGTTCAGGGAACTTTGGTAGCGTGTATGAGGGTAGGAAATCTGCCTAATGTGCATTTGTGTCCACAATGTCCTGTTTAGAATGAAGCGAAGCCAACAGCTGGAAAAACACAAAGGCGATATGTATCTGAAGACCCCCCGTTTCCTCACAGCTGGACTCTGAGACGAGACTTGGACTTTATCTTACAGGACAGATTTTCTCCACTGCTCATGGAGCACAGCAACCTCAATGAAGGATCTACTCTGCCGATTAAAAATAAAAACTGCTCTGCTCTCTGTGGTTCAGATGCAGTTCTTGTAAAATGTGAAATTTCCAGCTGCTTTACATCCTCAAATTTGGGCTGTTTGAATCCTGATGTTACCATATGGGCTCCAGCTTCATCGGTGTAAAGGTGTTCACCTCGGGCTGGTTATCTGCTTTGTGTTGTTTTTCCTTTCCAGTTGTTTTGTCGTGAATGGCCCGTTAACGACACCAGCAGTCCCTCAAATGCCAGTCTGCATGACAGACGTGCATTTCCCCCCGCCCCTACTATATTTGTGAGAGCGGGCACTTCTGAGACGGCATCATAAAACTGTGTTTTTGAATCTAAGATTGTATAGGAGCAGGGGTTTCATGGCTGAAGTCCCGTGAGGTTCAGGTTTTTGTAACAGTGCGTCTCTCTCTGTCTCTCTCGCTCCCTCTCCCGTCCCTCAGATGTGGAACAGATGGCCATTGACTGGCTGACCAAGAACTTCTACTTTGTTGATGATGTGGATGATCGGGTGTTTGTCTGCAACAAGGATGGTCAGACCTGCGTCACCCTGCTGGACCAGGATCTCTACAACCCTAAAGGCATTGCCCTTGACCCGGCCATGGGGTTGGTTCTTCCTTCTGCTTTTCTTGACCTAATGCTACCTTTTAGATCTTTTTTGGTCAGAATAGACACGCTGACTAAGTAGAAATGTTCCCTCCAAACTGAAACCCAGACAGACACTGATATTACATACGCACATGCATGTCTGCAGTTTTAGGATCCAGATGCTGACAGACTGGAATAAGACTTAGTTCTCTTCTCCAGAGTATCACTTCTGTATTTTTAAATCCCTGAACCACAATGACCTAATGAAGCATCTAATGGACCCATTCAGACCACATCAATGACCAGCAGTGTTTTCAGCATCAAAATGATCCGCGAGCAACAGAATTTTCTTGGGTTTCCTCTTCAACAACACTCAAACTCATCTCCCTTTTTCTTTGCTCCTTCTCCTCTGCAACAGCAAAGTGTTTTTCACAGACTATGGTTCCACGCCGAGGGTGGAGCGCTGCGACATGGACGGCCAGAACCGCACCAAACTGGTGGACACTAAGATCGTCTTCCCCCACGGCATCACGCTCGACCTGGTCAACCGTCTGGTGTACTGGGCCGACGCTTATCTTGATTACATCGAAGTGGTCGACTACGAGGGCAAGAACCGCCACACTATTATCCAGGGGCTGCTGGTGAGAGCTGGCAGATGTGCTAATCTACGCTAAGTCATGCACAGATGTGCCCTAAAGAATTCAAACAAAAAGCCAAGAGTCCATTTTGTACTTTCAAACTTTCCCTTACAAACATAAACCATGTTTTTGAATCTTTAAATTCAATAGTGTAACATCTTGAAAAGCTAAACAGTATAACTTTACAGCTCAAACTTATGACTTTTCTTGCTTTTCACTGCTGAGTTTTTTTGCAGCATGTAATCAACTAAATATTAAAAAAAGAGAAAAAGCCTGTCCTCCTCCACATCCATTCAAAGACCTGCCTCCAGTGCTCGTTTTATTATGTTAAGTGTTCAGATTTTTCCTGGCCCGTCCCTGTGTATGCATTATTATTATTGGCCCAAGTGAAACTTGGCTCAGACTTGTCGAGTAATCGCTGTAATGAAATCTGGAGTGCAGTCATGGGAGGACAGCGTGAATATGGTGGTATGTGCAGCAGGGGGGTGTAACCTGATCCTGATCCATGCATTTTTTCTGACAGTAGAGGGGAACTGCTCAACAGACCCTTATAAAAGTAAAATCTCTGTTTAAGTGGAGGTCGGGGGAAAAAAACAACCCCAAGAATACTCACCATCTTCCTAAACACGACCTGTGCACATTTAATGTCAAACTAGGAGCCTCTTTTGTCCGTTTGACTGAAATCATCAGCTTGGTTTGTTTTCTTCCTCAGATTGAGCACCTGTATGGACTGACGGTGTTCGAGAACTACCTGTACGCCACCAACTCCGACGAAGGCAACCTCAATCCCAAAACCAGCGTGATCCGCGTCAATCGCTTCAACAGCTCCGACTTCCAGGTGGTGACCAGGGTGGACCGAGGCGCCGCGCTGCACGTGTACCACCAGAGGCGTCAGCCCCAAGGTACCGTTTCCAAAACCCAGCTTGCGTGCAGCCTCGAATCCTCAGCGTTTTGGGTTGCTGATGCTTGTGCTCCTCTCTCCTGGGTTAGTGCGCAGCCATGCGTGCGCCCTGGATCAGTTTGGGAAGGCCGGAGGTTGCTCTGATATCTGTCTGCTGAGCAACAGCCACAAAACACGAACCTGCCGCTGCCGTTCTGGGTTCAGCCTCGGCAGCGACGGCAAGTCCTGCAAGAGTGAGTGTCTACACTAGAGGGGGGTATTTGAACCGTTTGAAGCCGGTCGTTGATTATTTTGACATTTTCGAACCGCTGATGGGAGATTTTGTTGTGTCAGAACCAGACCACGAGCTATTTTTGGTGTACGGGAAGGGCCGTCCTGGAATCATCAGGGGCATGGACATGAACGCAAAAGTGCCCGACGAGTACATGATCCCCATCGAGAACCTCATGAACCCGCGAGCTCTGGATTTCCACGCCGCTAGTGAATTTATCTACTTTGCGGATGCCACCAGCTACATCATCGGCCGACAAAAGATCGACGGCACAGAAAGAGACACCATACTGAAGGAAGGTCTGAAAGGAAACCAACCAAATCCTGGCTGCACCAGAGAATGAATAGAATCTTGGATTCAAGCTACCTTCCTCTTCCAGCTAACGTTTTCCTTTTTTCACTCTCTTGTGTCAGGTATTCACACCGTTGAGGGGATTGCTGTAGACTGGATGGGGGGTAATCTCTACTGGACAGACGACGGGCCTAAGAAGACTATCAGCGTCGCCCGGCTGGAGAAGGCTTCTCAGACCCGCAAAACTCTCATCGAGGGCAAGATGAGCCACCCTAGAGCCATTGTCGTGGACCCTCAGCATGGGTGAGACCCTGTTAAAACCTGATCTCCGTCTCCGAATGTGTTTGGCTTCTGATGCCCCATTTGTTCCCCAGCTGGATGTACTGGACAGACTGGGAGGAGGACCCCACTGAGAGCAACAGAGGAAAGATCAAGAAAGCCTGGATGGATGGCTCTCACCACCAAATATTCTTAACAAGTAAGACGGTACTGTGGCCTAATGGCTTGAGTCTGGACATCCCCCAGGGCATCCTGTACTGGGTGGACGCTTACTACGACCGCATTGAGATGGTTTACCTGAACACAACTGAGCGAAAGGTTGGTAGCGATTACAAATGAACTGGAAAGCGAGGGTTTGGGGTGCCATCTGTTGAAATCTTCTGGATCTCTTTGCTGGTTTGACAGGTGGTGTATGAAGGTCAGGAGCTTAACCACGCCTTCGGCTTATGCCACTACAAGCAGTTCCTGTTTTGGAACGAGTACCGCGGTGGCAGCATTTACAAGCTAGACCAGCTCTCTAAAACAGTCACACTTCTTCGCAACGAGAGACCGCCGATCTTCGAGATCAGAGTGTACGACGCTCACCAGCAGCAAGGT